>NC_069500.1:160003899-160236399 GCF_027579735.1 Bombina bombina
ATTATCTGGTCATTCCAGAAACACTATGTAAAATGGACAAGTTCCTAGAGGCCCCGGGGCCCCCCGAAGCTTTTCCTATACCCAAGCGGGTGGCGTACATTGTTAATAAAGAATGGGACAGGCCCGGTATACCTTTCGTACCTCCCCCCATATTTAAAGAAAATTGTTTCCTATAGTCGACCCCAGAAAGGACTTATGGCAGACAGTCCCCAAGGTCGAGGGGGTGGTTTCTACTCTAAACAAGCGCACCACTATACCCATAGAAGATAGTTGTACTTTCCAAGATCCTATGGATAAAAAATTAGAAGGTTTGCTAAAAAAGATGTTTGTTCAGCAAGGTTACCTTCTACAACCAATTGCATGCATTGTCCCTGTCACTACAGCCGCGTGTTTCTGGCTCGATGAGCTAGAAAAGGCGATTATTAGTAATTCTTCTTCTTATGAGGAGATTATGGACAGAATTCGTGCTCTTAAATTGGCTAATTCTTTCACCCTAGACGCCACCTTGCAATTGGCTAGGTTAGCGGCGAAAAATTCTGGGTTTGCTATTGTGGCGCGCAGAGCGCTTTGGTTAAAATCTTGGTCAGCGGATGCGTCTTCCAAGAACAAATTGCTTGACATTCCTTTCAAGGGGAAAACACTGTTTGGCCCTGACTTGAAAGAGATTATCTCTGATATCACTGGGGGCAAGGGCCACGCCCTTCCTCAGGATAGGTCTTTCAAGGCCAAAAATAAACCTAATTTTCGTCCCTTTCGCAGAAACGGACCAGCCCCAAGTGCTACGTCCTCTAAGCAGGAGGGTAATACTTCTCAAGCCAATCCAGCCTGGAGAATGCAAGGCTGGAACAAAGGAAAGCAGGCCAAGAAACCTGCCACTGCTCCCAAGACAGCATGAGATGCGGGCCCCCGATCCGGGACCGGATTTGGTGGGGGGCAGACTCTCTCTTCACTCAGGCTTGGGCAAGAGATGTTCTGGATCCTTGGGCGCTAGAAATAGTCTTCCAAGGTTATCTTCTGGAGGTGATTCATCCTGTTCCATTAAAAGAACAAGGGATGGGGTTCTACCCCAATCTGTTCGTAGTTCCCAAAAAAGAGGGAACGTTCAGACCAATCTTAGATCTCAAGATCCTAAACAAGTTTCTCAAGGTTCCATCGTCCAAAATGGAAACCATTCGAACAATCCTTCCATCCAGGAAGGTCAATTCTTGACCACGGTGGATTTAAAGGATGCGTATCTACATATTCCTATCCACAAGGAACATCATCGGTTCCTAAGGTTCGCATTCCTGGACAAGCATTACCAGTTCGTGGCGCTTCCTTTCAGATTAGCCACTGCTCCAAGGATTTTCACAAAGGTACTAGGGTCCCTTCTGGCGGTGCTAAGACCAAGGGGCATTGCTGTAGTACCTTACTTGGACGACATTCTGATTCAAGCGTCGTCCCTTCCTCAAGCAAAGGCTCACACGGACATAGTCCTGGCCTTTCTCAGATCTCACGGAGGAAAGTGAACGTGGAAAAGAGTTCTCTATCTCCGTCGACAAGAGTTCCCTTCTTGGGAACAATAATAGACTCCTTAGAAATGAGGATTTTTCTGGCAGAGACCAGAAAAACAAAACTTCTAACCTCTTGTCGGATACTTCATTCCGTTCCTCTTCCTTCCATAGCGCAGTGCATGGAAGTGATAGGTTTGATGGTAGCGGCAATGGACATAGTTCCTTTTGCGCACATTCATCTAAGACCATTACAACTGTGTATGCTCAGTCTGTGGAATGGGGACTATACAGAGACTCACTCCGTTGGTGGCTGTCCCTGGACAACATGTCACAAGGGGTGACCTCCCGTAGACCAGAGTGGGCCATTGTCACGACCAACGCCAGTCTGATGGGCTGGGGCGCGGTCTGGGGATCCCTGAAAGCTCAGGGTCTTTGGTCTCGGGAAGAATCTCTTCTACCGATAAATATTCTGGAACTGAGAGCGATATTCAATGCTCTCAAGGCTTGGCCTCAGCTAGCGAGGGCCAAGTTCATACGGTTTCAATCAGACAACATGACGACTGTTGCGTACATTAACCATCAGGGGGGAACAAGGAGTTCCCTGGCGATGGAAGTAGTGACCAAAATCATTCAATGGGCGGAGACTCGCTCCTGCCACCTGTCTGCAATCCACATCCCAGGAGTGGAAAATTGGGAAGCGGATTTTCTGAGTCGTCAGACATTGCATCCGGGGGAGTGGGAACTCCATCCGGAAATCTTTGCCCAAATCACTCAACTGTGGGGCATTCCAGACATGGATCTGATGGCCTCTCGTCAGAACTTCAAGGTTCCTTGCTACGGGTCCAGATCCAGGGATCCCAAGGCGACTCTAGTAGATGCACTAGTAGCACCTTGGACCTTCAAACTAGCTTATGTATTCCCGCCGTTTCCTCTCATCCCCAGGCTGGTAGCCAGGATCAATCAGGAGAGGGCGTCGGTGATCTTGATAGCTCCTGCGTGGCCACGCAGGACTTGGTATGCAGATCTGGTGAATATGTCATCGGCTCCACCATGGAAGCTACCTTTGAGACGAGACCTTCTTGTTCAAGGTCCGTTCGAACATCCGAATCTGGTCCCACTCCAGCTGACTGCTTGGAGATTGAACGCTTGATCTTATCAAAGCGAGGGTTCTCAGATTCTGTTATTGATACTCTTGTTCAGGCCAGAAAGCCTGTAACTAGAAACATTTACCACTAAATTTGGAAAAAATATATCTGTTGGTGTGAATCTAAAGGATTCCCTTGGGACAAGGTTAAGATTCCTAAGATTCTATCCTTCCTTCGAGAAGGATTGAAAAAAGGATTATCTGCAAGTTCCTTGATGGGACAGATTTCTGCCTTGTCTGTGTTACTTCACAAAAAGCTGGCAGCTGTGCCAGATGTTCAAGCCTTTGTTCAGGCTCTGGTTAGAATCAAGCCTGTCTACAAACATTTGACTCCTCCTTGGAGTCTCAACTTAGTTCTTTCAGTTCTTCAGGGGGTTCCGTTTGAACCCTTACATTCCGTTGCAATTTCTTCTGCTAGAAGAGTTTCAGAATTATCTGCTCTGCAGTGTTCTCCTCCTTATCTGGTGTTCCATGCAGATAAGGTGGTTTTACGTACTAAACCTGGTTTTCTTCCAAAAGTTGTTTCTAACAAAAACATTAACCAGGAGATAGTCGTGCCTTCTCTGTGTCCGAAACCAGTTTCGAAGAAGGAACGTTTGTTGCACAATTTGGATGTTGTTCGCGCTCTAAAATTCTATTTAGATGCTACAAAGGATTTTAGACAAACATCTTCCTTGTTTGTTGTGTATTCTGGTAAAAGGAGAGGTCAAAAAGCAACTTTTACCTCTCTCTCTTTTTGGATTCAAAGCATCATCAGATTGGCTTACGAGACTGCCGGACGGCAGCCTCCTGAAAGAATCACAGCTCATTCCACTAGGGCTGTGGCTTCCACATGGGCCTTCAAGAACGAGGCTTCTGTTGATCAGATATGTAGGGCAGCGACTTGGTCTTCACTGCACTCTTTTACCAAATTTTACAAGTTTGATATTTTTGCTTCTTCTGAAGCTATTTTTGGGAGAAAGGTTTTGCAAGCCGTGGTGCCTTCCATTTAGGTGACCTGATTTGCTCCCTCCCTTCATCCGTGTCCTAAAGCTTTGGTATTGGTTCCCACAAGTAAGGATGACGCCGTGGACCGGACACACCTATGTTGGAGAAAACAGAATTTATGTTTACCTGATAAATTACTTTCTCCAACGGTGTGTCCGGTCCACGGCCCGCCCTGGTTTTTTAATCAGGTCTGATATTTTATTTTCTTTAACTACAGTCACCACGGTATCATATGGTTTCTCCTATGCAAATTTTCCTCCTTAACGTCGGTCGAATGACTGGGGTAGGCGGAGCCTAGGAGGGATCATGTGACCAGCTTTGCTGGGCTCTTTGCCATTTCCTGTTGGGGAAGAGAATATCCCACAAGTAAGGATGACGCCGTGGACCGGACACACCGTTGGAGAAAGTAATTTATCAGGTAAACATAAATTCTGTTTTTAAAACTTCTCTCCCTACAGATGAATTTTTAACTGAACATCATCATTCTGATTCTGATGATTCCTCTGGTTCAGAGGATTCTGTCTCAGAGGTTGATGCTGATAAATCTTCATATTTATTTAAAATGGAATTTATTCGTTCTTTACTTAAAGAAGTCCTAATTGCTTTAGAAATAGAGGATTCTGGTCCTCTTGATACTAAATCTAAACGTTTAAATAAGGTTTTTAAATCTCCTGTAGTTATTCCAGAAGTTTTTCCTGTCCCTGATGCTATTTCTGCAGTAATTTCCAAAGAATGGGATAATTTGGGTAATTCATTTACTCCTTCTAAACGTTTTAAGCAATTATATCCTGTGCCGTCTGACAGACTAGAATTTTGGGACAAGATCCCTAAAGTTGATGGGGCTATTTCTACCCTTGCTAAACGTACTACTATTCCTACGTCAGATGGTACTTCGTTTAAGGATCCTCTAGATAGGAAAATTGAGTCCTTTCTAAGAAAAGCTTATCTGTGTTCAGGTAATCTTCTTAGACCTGCTATATCTTTGGCTGATGTTGCTGCAGCTTCAACTTTTTGGTTGGAAACTTTAGCGCAACAAGTAACACATCGTGATTCTCATGATATTATTATTCTTCTTCAACATGCTAATAATTTTATCTGTGATGCCATTTTTGATATTATCAGAGTTGATGTCAGGTTTATGTCTCTAGCTATTTTAGCTAGAAGAGCTTTATGGCTTAAAACTTGGAATGCTGATATGGCTTCTAAATCAACTTTACTTTCCATTTCTTTCCAGGGTAACAAATTATTTGGTTCTCAGTTGGATTCCATTATTTCAACTGTTACTGGTGGGAAAGGAACTTTTTTACCACAGGATAAAAAATCTAAAGGTAAAAACAGGGCTAATAATCGTTTTCGTTCCTTTCGTTTCAACAAAGAACAAAAGCCTGATCCTTTATCCTCAGGAGCAGTTTCAGTTTGGAGACCATCTCCAGTTTGGAATAAATCCAAGCCAGCTAGAAAGGCAAAGCCTGCTTCTAAGTCCACATGAAGGTGCGGCCCTCATTCCAGCTCAGCTGGTAGGGGGCAGGTTACGTTTTTTCAAGGAAATTTGGATCAATTCTGTTCACAATCCTTGGATTCAGAGCATTGTTTCAGAAGGGTACAGAATTGGTTTCAAGTTGAGACCTCCTGCAAAGAGATTTTTTCTTTCCCGTGTCCCAGTAAATCCAGTAAAAGCTCAAGCATTTCTGAAATGTGTTTCAGATCTAGAGTTGACTGGAGTAATTATGCCAGTTCCAGTTCCGGAACAGGGGATGGGGTTTTATTCAAATCTCTTCATTGTACCAAAGAAGGAGAATTCTTTCAGACCAGTTCTGGATCTAAAAATATTGAATCGTTATGTAAGGATACCAACGTTCAAGATGGTAACTGTAAGGACTATCTTACCTTTTGTTCAGCAAGGGAATTATATGTCCACAATAGATTTACAGGATGCATATCTGCATATTCCGATTCATCCAGATCATTATCAGTTTCTGAGATTCTCGTTTCTGGACAAGCATTACCAGTTTGTGGCTCTGCCGTTTGGCCTAGCTACAGCTCCAAGAATTTTTACAAAGGTTCTCGGTGCCCTGCTGTCTGTAATCAGAGAACAGGGTATTGTGGTATTTCCTTATTTGGACGATATCTTGGTACTTGCTCAGTCTTTACATTTAGCAGAATCTCATACGAATCGACTTGTGTTGTTTCTTCAAGATCATGGTTGGAGGATCAATTTACCAAAAAGTTCTTTGATTCCTCAGACAAGGGTAACCTTTCTGGGTTTCCAGATGGATTCAGTGTCCATGACTCTGTCTTTAACAGACAAGAGACGTCTAAAGTTGATTACAGCTTGTCGAAACCTTCAGTCACAATCATTCCCTTCGGTAGCCTTGTGCATGGAAATTCTAGGTCTTATGACTGCTGCATCGGACTCGATCCCCTTTGCTCGTTTTCACATGCGACCTCTTCAGCTCTGTATGCTGAAGCAATGGTGCAAGGATTACACGAAGATATCTCAATTAATATCTTTAAAACCGATTGTTCGACACTCTCTAACATGGTGGACAGATCACCATCGTTTAATTCAGGGGGCTTCTTTTGTGCTTCCGACCTGGACTGTAATTTCAACAGATGCAAGTCTCACAGGTTGGGGAGCTGTGTGGGGATCTCTGACGGCACAAGGAGTTTGGGAATCTCAGGAGGTGAGATTACCAATCAATATTTTGGAACTCCGTGCAATTTTCAGAGCTCTTCAGTTTTGGCCTCTTCTGAAGAGAGAATCGTTCATTTGTTTTCAGACAGACAATGTCACAACTGTGGCATACATCAATCATCAAGGAGGGACTCACAGTCCTCTGGCTATGAAAGAAGTATCTCGAATTTTGGTTTGGGCGGAATCCAGCTCCTGTCTAATCTCTGCGGTTCATATCCCAGGTGTAGACAATTGGGAAGCGGATTATCTCAGTCGCCAAACGTTGCATCCGGGCGAATGGTCTCTTCACCCAGAGGTATTTCTTCAGATTGTTCAAATGTGGGAACTTCCAGAAATAGATCTGATGGCGTCCCATCTAAACAAGAAACTTCCCAGGTATCTGTCCAGATCCCGGGATCCTCAGGCGGTGGCAGTGGATGCATTATCACTTCCTTGGAAGTATCATCCTGCCTATATCTTTCCGCCTCTAGTTCTTCTTCCAAGAGTAATCTCCAAGATTCTGAAGGAATGCTCGTTTGTTCTGCTGGTAGCTCCGGCATGGCCTCACAGGTTTTGGTATGCGGATCTTGTCCGGATGGCCTCTTGCCAACCGTGGACTCTTCCGTTAAGACCAGACCTTCTGTCACAAGGTCCTTTTTTCCATCAGGATCTGAAATCCTTAAATTTAAAGGTATGGAGATTGAACGCTTGATTCTTGGTCAAAGAGGTTTCTCTGACTCTGTGATTAATACTATGTTACAGGCTCGTAAATCTGTATCTCGAGAGATATATTATAGAGTCTGGAAGACTTATATTTCTTGGTGTCTTTCTCATCATTTTTCCTGGCATTCTTTTAGAATACCGAGAATTTTACAGTTCCTTCAGGATGGTTTAGATAAAGGTTTGTCCGCAAGTTCTTTGAAAGGACAAATCTCTGCTCTTTCTGTTCTTTTTCACAGAAAGATTGCTATTCTTCCTGATATTCATTGTTTTGTACAAGCTTTGGTTCGTATAAAACCTGTCATTAAGTCAATTTCTCCTCCTTGGAGTTTGAATTTGGTTCTGGGAGCTCTTCAAGCTCCTCCGTTTGAACCTATGCATTCATTGGACATTAAATTACTTTCTTGGAAAGTTTTGTTCCTTTTGGCCATCTCTTCTGCCAGAAGAGTTTCTGAATTATCTGCTCTTTCTTGTGAGTCTCCTTTTCTGATTTTTCATCAGGATAAGGCGGTGTTGCGAACTTCTTTTGAATTTTTACCTAAAGTTGTGAATTCCAACAACATTAGTAGAGAAATTGTGGTTCCTTCATTATGTCCTAATCCTAAGAATTCTAAGGAGAAATCGTTGCATTCTTTGGATGTTGTTAGAGCTTTGAAATATTATGTTGAAGCTACGAAATCTTTTCGTAAGACTTCTAGTCTATTTGTTATCTTTTCCGGTTCTAGAAAAGGCCAGAAAGCTTCTGCCATTTCTTTGGCATCTTGGTTGAAATCTTTAATTCATCTTGCCTATGTTGAGTCGGGTAAAACTCCGCCTCAGAGAATTACAGCTCATTCTACTAGGTCAGTTTCTACTTCCTGGGCGTTTAGGAATGAAGCTTCGGTTGACCAGATCTGCAAAGCAGCGACTTGGTCCTCTTTGCATACTTTTACTAAATTCTACCATTTTGATGTATTTTCTTCTTCTGAAGCAGTTTTTGGTAGAAAAGTACTTCAGGCAGCGGTTTCAGTTTGAATCTTCTGCTTATGTTTTTCGTTAAACTTTATTTTGGGTGTGGATTATTTTCAGCAGGAATTGGCTGTCTTTATTTTATCCCTCTCTAGTGACTCTTGTGTGGAAAGATCCACTTCTTGGGTAGTCATTATCCCGTACGTCACTAGCTCATGGACTCTTGCTAATTACATGAAAGAAAACATAATTTATGTAAGAACTTACCTGATAAATTCATTTCTTTCATATTAGCAAGAGTCCATGAGGCCCGCCCTTTTTTTGTGGTGGTTATGATTTTGTATAAAGCACAATTATTCCAATTCCTTATTTTATATGCTTTCGCACTTTTTTATCACCCCACTTCTTGGCTATTCGTTAAACTGAATTGTGGGTGTGGTGAGGGGTGTATTTATAGGCATTTTGAGGTTTGGGAAACTTTGCCCCTCCTGGTAGGAATGTATATCCCATACGTCACTAGCTCATGGACTCTTGCTAATATGAAAGAAATGAATTTATCAGGTAAGTTCTTACATAAATTATGTTTTAGTGAGACGGGTTAGTAAGGAAGGAGGTAGGTAACACAAGGTGATGTGATTGCATAATCATTGTGTATGTATGTTTCTGTCAGCGATATTCAGTTATTTGTCCCCACTTTTTTGGCACACCAATGCAGAGAGGGCCACTCTGCGGTGTTGCCAATCGTTGGTGGGAGGGAGCAGCTGCAGTGAGGTGGTTAGGCGGTCCATCGCTGCACCAGTTCTGGCAAGGTGGGCGGGAGCGCGCGCCTGACCGATCTATGGGAGAGGGAGATGGGAAATATTGTTTGGAAAGGGGATCTGGGAGGGGGATGGGGTACGATATTGAGGGGGGGGCAGCTACACTATGGAAAAATGGGGTAAAATAAAAAAAATATATAAAAAAAGCACATTTGTTAAGAAATTGGGTACTGGCAGGCAGCTGCCAGTACCTAAAATGGCCACAAATAGGAAGAGGGGGAGGTTAAGAGAGCTGTTTGGGGGGGGGGATCGTGGAGGCTGAGGGATTAGGGGGGAACCTACACTGCAGAAACTATTTATTTTAAAGAATTCCTTTTTTTTTTTTTTTTTTAAAAGGCTTTTATTTTATTAGTGGCAGACTTTCTACCAGTGCTTAAGATGGCAGTGACAATTATGGGATGGGGAGTGAATAGAGCTGTTTGTGAGGGGTCAGGAATGGATCAGGGGGTGGGATGTGTCAGTTGGGAGACTGATCTTTACACTTAAGCTAAAATTTAACCCTACAAGCTACCTAATTAACCCCTTCACTGCTGGGCATAATACAAGTGTGGTGCGCAGCAGCATTTTCCCGGGGGGAAGCCGTGACTGGAGGATGCTGGAATCGTCATTGCTGACGTATGAAGAGGCTTGCGACGGGCTGGTGAAGCACTGGAGCAGCTCCATGAAGAAAAGGTAAGTATATTTTAAGAAAACGGCTAAAATGTCAATTTTCATGAATGAAAGTGCCTTTGTTTAATAGTTTTTTTTAAAAAACGGGCACTTTCACATGAAAAATTGTTCTTTACTTTAAGGGAAAGAAATTGAAAAATGGCCTTGTCCTTAAAGGGTTAAATGTTTAAATTGAGTCTCCGTCTTGGCATTTAAATTTTGTTCCTCGTTTCTTTTCATCATTTTTTAAACTATGCATACATTTTAACGGTTAATTTTAATGGTAGTGTTGTGTGGTTTTGCCTACAGTAAAACAATTATTGGAGCTTATTGGGCTACCCTTTCTGTTCCTATCTGATTCTTTTTCGAAAAAAAAAGAAGGTATTTTTAAAACTTATACTTTGTTTTTTCCAAAACTTTTCTGTTTTCACATTAACTAATTCAGAGAAAGCTAATTAAACATTGTTTTAATTTGTAAAATGATAACATAGCTCATAATCTAGATGTAGTTAGCGCCTATATATATGAACGCTCTAGTAAAATTGTTTTTATAGTTCTTACTTTCTTTCCTTTCCCAGCCGTGCCTTTAGAAGAACAACAAAGGCAATATGCTAATATCATTTATTATAAGCTATATTCAATTCTACTGTCTTGTAAGCAAAAGCCTCAGACAATAATGTTTCTAAATACATAATTCTATTTATTATTCTTACATTAAATTAATTTCTTTATATTCTGTCATTTAAATTTAGAACCTCAACATACATGGGTTATATTGGTAGTGATGCTTCTACTTTCTGTCATGGTCACATTCATGTGAGAGATATGGCTGGCATGCTTAACTTTTTTTTAATGAAAAAAGCCGGCACAACTCCAATAAAACAGGATTACATGAAAAAAACAACACATCAACGGCAAGGATTCGCCTTACATGTTTCGGCTGAAAACCTTAAAGGGACACTGAACCCAATTTTCTTCTTTTGTGATTCAGATAGAGCATGAAATTTTAAGCAACTTTATAATTTACTCCTATTATCAAATTTTCTTCATTCTCATGGTATCTTTATTTGAAATGCAAGAATATAAGTTTAGATGCCGGCCCATTTTTGGTGAACAACCTAGTTTGTCCTTGCTGATTGGTGGATAAATTCATCCACCAATATAAAGTGCTGTCCAGAGTCTGAACTTAAAAAAAAGCTTAGATGCCTACTTTTTCAGCTAAAGATACAAAGAGAACAAAGACAAATTGATAATAGGAGTAAATTAGAAACTTGCTTAAAATTGCATGCTCTATCTGAATCACAAAAGAAAAAATTTGGGTTCAGTGTCCCTTTAATCATAGACGTATACTGTGTTTAACTTTAATAATGGCTATAAGGCATTGGTGTGCACTTATGTACAGAATGACTTGTGAGTTACCACTTTGCTCCCAATTGCCGTATAAATTTCCATAGTGTTTCTAAGGTTGTGCTTAGTTATGCTGGTGCCTCTGTGTTTGAAACCCTGACCTATGGGAGTTATGCTCTGAGTACATTTTTTGATCTCCATTTCTCATCTCCTTCCCACTTTCCAGCAGTATTTCTACTCTTATTTTCAGACCTTTTTTTTTTTTTTTTAACCTTCTTTGTTTAAAGATTTTTGTAGTTTTCCAATCAAGGAAAAAAGATTTCTTGTCAGGAAGAAAAAAGAAATGACTAGTTATAAGGTAATGATTTGCCTTCACTGCGTATTGGAACCAAGCTTAAAGAAGGTATTGCTGGTAGATGTCAGGAACAAGCTGGGAAGAACAAACCAAACGTCAACATCTAGGGGATATCCTGAAGAATAGTCAGTCAGGCCAAGGTCTAAAACCAGAATAACCAATAGCAGCCAGACATCGCAGCAAAAATGGCAAAGCATACGGGTGCTTAAAGGACCAGTCAACACAGTAGATTTGCATAATCAACAAATGCAAGATAATAAGACAATGCAATAACACTAGCAGGCCCATTTATCAAGCTCCATATGGAGCTTGAAGGGCCGTGTTTCTGGCGAGTCTTCAGACTCGCCAGAAACACAAGTTATGAAGCAGCGGTCTAAAGACCGCTGCTTCATAACCCTGTCCGCCTGCTCTGAGCAGGCGGACAGGAACCGCCGGAAATCAACCCGATCGAATACGATCGGGTTTAATTGATAGCTCCCTGCTGGCGGCCGATTGGCCGCGAGTCAGCAGGGGGCGGCGTTGCACCAGCAGCTCTTGTGAGCTGCTGGTGCAATGTTAAATGTGGAGAGCGTATTGCTCTCCGCATTTAGCGAGGTCTTGCGGACCTGATCCGCAGTGTCGGATCAGGTCCGCAAGCCCTTTGATAAATGGGCCCCTTAGTCTGAACTTCAAATGAGTAGTTGATTTTTTTTCTGACAATTTTAAAAGTTATGTCTTTTTCCACTCCCCCTGTACCATGTAACAGCCATCAGCAAATCACAAATGCATACACGTACCATGTGACAGCAATCAGCCATTCACAAATGCATACACGTACCATGTGACAGCCATCAGCCATTAACAAATGCATACATGTACCATGTGACAGCCATCAGCCATTCACAAATGCATACACACTTATTCTTGCACATGCTCAGTAGTAGATGGTGACTCAAAAAGTTTAAATATAAAAAGACTGTGCTCATTTAGTTATTTGAAGTAAATTGGAAAGTTGTTTAAAATGGCATGCTCTATCTGAATAATGAAAGTTTAATTTTGATTGAGTGTCCCTTTAAAGTTCTGTTCCAAACGTCAGCTACCAGTTTATCAGTCTGCCGTTCAAGATACAGACAGGGCTGAGGCGAGGAACATAAACCAGGGAGCATGCTAGGACTTCTATAGAATAACCAAGCACAAAACGAGGTTAATATGGTCTTTTAACACTTTGTCTGTGAGTCTTGGTGCCAGTTCTGCACCTTAAGGGCAGGTCACAGTCTGAAGCATTATCAAATGAAGCCTGAAGACCCTGTGTGCGAAACACACTCGTTGGCAAAGATAAACAAGGTTAAAGCTACAGAAAGCAGAATATATTACTTGTTCTGTGTACTTCCTTGGTTGTACTAGGCTAATGGAAACACACTGTACATTTTTAGGGTAAGAAACTTCTGTTTAAAATGTCTGTTAGCTGAGGGGAGCAGCACTCTTATGTGAACATTTTAGTTTTTCATGGCAAGAACGATTCCTTATAATAAAGTGAAAGCATTGCATGATTGTGATTGCCCTTATTGAGAAGTTGCAAGATGAGTGGTTGCTTTTAAATTTGTAAAAACTCCAGTTGCCAATATGGATCTTAGTGAATGGCTGAGTTTTTGTTTGTGACTGCACAATGCATGCAGAATGAGAGATGATGGAATGAATAGGGATAAGAAGAACATAAAGGAATATATGACACAGTTTAAACAAAACAACAAAAAACACCACCCTTATCAAGGAAAGGATGTGTTAGAACAGCCATCTTGTTCTCCTGATTTCAGCACTTGAGATTATTATTTAATACCATAGTTAAAGCAGCTATTGCGAGGAAAACAATTTCATACAAGAGTGGCTTTTTTATTTCCTTTGAATGCCTATGCACACACTAAATCTGTTGATGTTGTCGGGTGTTTTCATGCATGAGCTTCAAAATATATTACATTTCTCATACTTGCAGCGTTTGTATAAAGAAAAACATGTTTGCCATGACTTATAATCAGCTATCTCTGAAATCTAACGTAATACTAGCAGCATGTGATCATACGCAAACACAACTTGCCGTTAGAATTTGGTAACAGTTGAGAACAGATATGTGTTCTGCGCTTTTAGCATGGAAATGAATGTGTGGTTTTTAACTCAGTTACTATCTGGTTTAATGAAAAGTAAAAAAAAAAACAAACAAACAGAAGAAAACTATGGCTGAAATCACAATTTATGATATAAAAATTGTATTTAAATGAAATACAATCACAGACTGATAATTTTTAATTACAAGGAAATGTTTGTATGTTTAACAATGTTTATGTTACACTTAACACAAAATAATGTATTAATTGTATGAGGGTCATGCATTGATATTAATGGTTCAGTGAACAAACCTGTATTCAAACACAATAGTCTGGCATTTTCTATAGTGGACTGCACTCTGATTGGACTGGGTACACATCCTATGACCCTGCAACATGCTCAGCCCTAGGTACTCAATAGCACTCTCAGGAAGCTGTGCTGTCTCCAGAATCCCAGGCAGTTAACCCCAGACAAGTCTGGGTGCAAGGCCCATAGGGAAAATTACAAAATAAACACTATGGGCCTTGCACCCAGACTTGTCTGGGGTTAACTGCCTGGGACTCTGGAGACAGCACAGCTTCCTAAAAGTGCTATTGAGCACCCAGGGCTGAGCATGTTGCAGGGTCATAGGCTGTGTACCCAGTCCAGTCTGAGAGTGCAGTTCCCTTCCGTGTTTTGTATATGTCTAGGGTGATTACATAAGCCTGTGCACCCTTGACTTGTTCCCAGTTTGTTTTATTGATAGCTTGCATTTGTATGACTGTATTAGGGACCCAGGTTTTGGGAGAGACCTTGTCGTGGTACCTGGGCTTGTCCCATTTGGCTAGATGCAGTAACTAACTCTACTGCTGCCCATTGTTAAAATAACTTTCTTAGTTGTTGTTTTTTTTTAAATTATGTTTTCTGGAAAATAAAAAGGTTGTGCAATGAGAGATCGGCTCTGTACAGACAGCTTCACCATTATTATCATGTAACAAGAACTTGTATAAGAGCACAAATGGTTCATGCAAAATACACAACTACCATAAAGTTCTTGCATTTTAAGAAGCTAAATTTCCTACCTGTACTTAAAACAGTCTTTTAAAATGTATCAAATATGGAACTCTTTACATCCAACATAAATATTGTTGACTGCCCAGGCTTCATTTTAACATGAAAGTATTTGGAAACAATTACAATAACTTTGAACATCATAAAAGGGACATGAAATCAAAAACGTTTCTTTCATGATTTAGATAGAGAATGCAATTTTAAAATGAAAATTTACTTCCATCAAAATTTCTTAATTCTCTTGGTATCTTTTGTTGAAAAGCAGGCACTTAGGCTCAGAAGCGTGCACGTGTCTGGAGAACTCCATTTGCAGGAGCACTAGATGACAGTGATATTTCCTGCATGTAGTGCCCCAGACACCTACAGTATTTAGCTATCTCTCTAACACAGGATATCATGGGAACAAAACAAATTTAATAATAGATTAGAAGTAATATGGAAACTTTGTGTATGCTCTGTCTGAATCACAAAAGAAAATGTTAGGGTTTCCTACCCCTTTAAAGGAATGGCATATTAAACCAAGTAACAAATCCCCAATTCTACCATTCAGTGTTTTTGCACCGGAATTCTGTTGGATTGGAATGTGCGCCTTTTTTGGAATCGTGTTAAACACATTTTCTTTAAATCAAAGGAGCACGCACATACTCACAATTACTTCTAACCATGCTCTTGTTTTCCTTCCTAAGATAGGGGGAGTCCACGGCTTCATTCTTTATTTTTGGGTGTTACGGTACCAACAGTGTACCAAGGGTTAGTACCAGGGAACAATGTCCTGCATACAGAATCAGCACTTCACAACCTTGATCAGTTTCCCTGCAAACATGAGACCAAGCTCCACATTTCAGGTTTAAAACAGAATATATTTATTAAAGGCTGAATGCCTAGTATTTATACAGGTTTTGACCCCAGATGGGGGGGTTGAATATAACCCTGGCTTCAGGTTACAGAGGGCATTGGTTAAACAGTAAAGCAAACATATGAACAATGCATCAAACCTCTAAGAATTGTCTATTCACAGGTAAAACAGATTAACATATTAAGTACTCAGACAATCTGATGTTGGGCAGTCTAGTTAACATAATCACACAAAACACAATCAGTTTACCTAGACAGACTCCTGAGACACAATCAGATCTTAAACATACATAGAATACATCTTATTACAGAATATAGGAACAGTTCTTATTAGCTATAAAGTCTTTTATGCCCACTTGGCTTATAGAGTCACAATTTCTCCCACAAGGGGCACTCACACCCTGTACCCATCCTGTATTTATGGATACAGGGTGACATAGACATAAGACAGAGTTATGAAAGTACATGGGGTGTCCAGCATATAAAATTCCATATTTCCATGCAGTCTCTGGGTATCCTTAAGCCCATGTACCTCCAGCCCAAAGAATGTTCCATAACAGGCCCTCCAATGTACAGTGGCGAGATTGTTTTCGTCACATCTCTCCCCTTTTCCAAACAGACTAACAGGGTATCTGACCTCCTGCCGGTCAGTGCCCTGGTTAGTCCAGCAACCCACCCTGAAAACACAATTAGTAGTACAGCCCACCCACAATAAATGGTTACTACACCTGAGTACAGGGAAAACTTGTCCATGTCCAGGTGCCTCACCACAGCTGTGTGGGGGACTGGCACGCTGAATTGGTGGGTTGCCAGGTGGGCAGAGACCAGCTGTACTCTGCCCGGGTGCCAGCACTACCATGGAAGTAGCCTGGTGGGAGCCTGGTTGCTGGAGGGGGAGACCGATCATCTCCCCTTTGGCTAAACAGCCCTGTTGCTGGGGGACAGGACCAACTGTCCCTACCCCTTGTAACGCAGCCTGCCGCTGGGGAATGGAGTCTGGGCTCCCAATTCCCTGTATATTCCTCTGCTGCTGGGGGACAGGACCAACTGTCTCTGCCCCCTGTAACTCAGCCTGCCGCTGGGGAATGGAGTCTGGGCTCCCAATTCCCTGCAGGACCGGTGGAGAGACCTCGGTCCCATCTCCACCGGCCACCTGGGGTCCTTCCCAGTAAATCTCCACAATATCTTCCCAGCTGAATGGGTCTGGATCTGGGTCTTTCACCTTGCTGTCCTGCTGAGCCTTCCCAATGGAGTGGAAGAGATCTCGGTAGTCCTGCTCCAGTTCCCACTCCAGGGCTGCTAAGTGAGCCAGGTCTGGCTCTACTTCATGGGGGTCAGCCCAATCATGCCTAGCCTCCCTCTCATAGAAAATGTCCTGAAGTCTGGTCTGCGCAGGGCTCCCAAAGTCAGGCTCTGCAAAGGACTCCCATAACAAGCCAGGACCATCAAACTCCTCTCCCTCTGGTTTGTCATGCTCAGCTGTCCAGGGTATATACTGTGCCATATACCACCAGAGCGCCTGGTAGGCATCCTCCAGCCATAGCTCCTGCCATACCCGGTGCTCTAGTGCCTTCACCCATTCCTCCAGGGGCTGCTCTCCCAGGAAGGGCATCCGCAGGGCCACTTGCTTCTGCAACCGCTGCTCTTCACTGGGGAGACTCTTACCCTGCTGGTATTGTACATTATCCAGGGCCTGGTACCAGATGCCTTTCCTTAATGCATCCCGGCCATCCAGGTCCTCCTCCTCATATAACACCGCTGGTTCCATTCTGTTGCTTTTAGGGTCGCTGTACTGGGACATGCGTTGCCCCCAACTTGTAAATCCACGGAATGGTGTCTCCTGTAGCTGTCCTTCTGGCTGTAGGATCAATCCCGTCGCTTGCCACCAATGTTACGGTACCAACCCTGGCATAAAAGGGCAGAGGCACAGGCAGCATACAGTATATTTCCCCACTCCCTCCCCCCAAACATGAGTCAAAGCTCCATGGTGAGGGTCCAACAGATATCAGCAAAATGACTACTTTATTTGAAGGCACACAGATTTATACACCCTGGCTTCAGGTTACAAAGGGCATTGGTTTAACAGTAAAGCAAACATATGAACAATGCATCAAACCTCTAAGAATTGTCTATTCACAGTTAAAACAGATTAACATATTAAGTACTCAGACAATCTGATGTTGGGCAGTCTAGTTAACATAATCACACAAAACACAATCAGTTTACCTAGACAGACTCCTGAGACACAATCAGATCTTAAACATACATAGAATATATCTTATTACAGAATATAGGAACAGTTCTTATTAGCTATAAAGTCTTTTATGCCCACTTGGTTTATAGAGTCACAATTGCTCCCAAAAGGGGCACTCACACCCTGTACCCATCCTGTATTTATGGATACAGGGTGACATAGACATAAGACAGAGTTATGAAAGTACATGGGGTGTCCAGCATATAAAATTCCATATTTCCATGCAGTCTCTGGGTATCCTTAAGCCCATGTACCTCCAGCCCAAAGAATGTTCCATAACAGGCCCTCCAATGTACAGTGGCGAGATTGGTTTCGTCACATTGGGAAATTCAACACCTGGCCACCAGGAGGAGGCAAAGATACCCCAGCCAAATGCTGAAATATTCCTCCCACTTTCTCATTACTCCAATCATAGTTTGCCTTTCGTCACGTTAGGAGGTGGCAGAGAAGTGTCAGAAGATTCAGAGGGTCCTGAAAAAGGGTATCTGCCCTTCGAGATAGGACTGGAGATTTAAGTAGTCATGTCAACCTCTCAGTGAGAGTATTGATGAAAGTTAGAGTCTGGAGATGCAGGGAAATTTTTTCTGCTATCCCTTCCAGACTATTGCTAACAGCTCCTAAGCAATCAGTGTTGACGAGTTTCACTGCCAGCTTTCTCTTACTCAAGTCCATGTCAGGAGCGCTGCTATAAGACTGTCACACTTGAGAGACTGTGTTCTGTTCCACAGCATGGAGGTAAGATCATTTAAATGTTCACACATAAAACGCTATAACAGGGTCATAGTATGGCTCCTTTATACCTTGATAGGATGCAGGGTTAATATCCTCCGAAGGGGGTTTATTGAACATTTTCTGCCCACTCAATTATGTTCCACATGCCTTAACACCGTTATAAAGTCTAAGAAGGGAGACAAGCCTGCTAAGGCTTTTAGTCACTCTGAGTCGTCTACCTCTCAGGACTCGGCACCCAATGAGATTTTTACCCTTGCTACATTGTCCACTCCACATGCGGTTCCCCGTAGCACAACTAATCCTCCATCTGGAGGGGGCCTTCTTCCTGCGGACTTTGCCGCACAGTTACAAATGGTGGTGTCTGTGGCCCTCAGTGCATTACCTCACCCTAACAAACGCAAGAGAAAGGTTAAACATAGCTCTCTTGACCCAGAGTCATTAAATATTTATCGGATTTAGCTATTATGTCCCAGTTATCCGATGATGAGTTGACCTCTGTAGCTTCAGAGGATGAACTTTCTGGGTCAGAGTCCTTAGCGTCTAAGCCTCCTGCTGCGGAGGATCCCTCCTTTAGACTTAAAATTGAGCACAAATGGGAAGGAATTGGTTCTTCCTTTTCCCCCTCGTCTACTTTTAAAAAGTTGTTCCCGGTCTTGGACTCTCAACTGGATTTGTGGGGCTCCATTCCTAAGGTGGATGGTGCTATCTCTACGCTTTCTAAATGTACTTCTATACAGCTTGAGGATAGTTCTTTGTTCAGAGAGCCGATGGACAAGAAAATAGAGACCTTTATGAGAAAGATGTTTCAACATACAGGATTTTTGTTTCAACCGGCGGCTGCAGTTGCCCCAGTTGCCAGAGCAGCTACCTACTGGTGCAACTCTTTGTCGGAACTCATTGAGGTGGAGTCTCCCCTTAAAGGGTATTCAAGACAGATTTAAAGCTCTGAGAATGGCTAACTCTTTTATCTGTGATGCGAACATGCAAATTATTTGCCTAAATGCAAAGGCCTCAGGTTTTGTGGTCATAGCCTGTCTGGCTTTCTGGTTGAAATCTTGGTCTGCGGATTTGACTTCTAAGTCCAGACTCATTTCTTTTCCCTTCAAGGGAAAGATTTTATTTGGTCCAGGCCTGGACTCCATTATTTTTTTGGTTACCGGAGGCAAGGGTACCTTCCTACTGCAAGATAAGTCTAAGGGACGACAATCTTCTAATTTTCATTCCTTTACTTTTGACAAATTCCAACGACAAGCAATCCTTCTCCAAGCCTGAGCAACCCAAGAGTACTTGGAAGCTGGCTCAGTCCTGGAATAAATCCAAACGGAATAAGAAGCCCGCTGAAAACAAATTGGCATGAAAGGATTGGATCGTGTTGGTGGACTGTCTTTTTTCAAACGCCTGGTTCCAGGATGTACAGGATCTTTTGGTCCTGGAGGTGGTATATCAGGGATACAAGATAGGCTTCAAATCTCATCTGCCAAGGGGCAGATTCCATCTCTCGAATCTGTCTACCAGACCAGAAAAGAGGGATGCCTTTCTAGGGTGCGTTCGGGATCTATCCACCTCAGAAGTTGTTTTCCCGGTGCCTATTGAAGAAAGAGGTTTGGGGTTTTATTCAAACCTTTTTGTGGTCCCAAAGAAGGAGGGAACTTTCCGCCCAATTCTGGACCTAAAGTGCTTAAACAAATTTCTCAGTGTCCCTTCCTTCAAGATGGAAACGATAAGGTCCATTATTATTATTATTATTAGTTATTTGTAGAGCGCCAACAGATTCCGCAGCGCTATAAACAAAGGGGGAGTACAACAAAACAATTCCATCCTTCCTTTAATTCAGGAAGGCCAGTTTATGACCACTATAGATCTGAAGGACCTTCATGTTCCAATCCACAGGGAACACTTTCAGTTCCTGAGGTTTGCATTCTTGGACCAGCACTTCCAGTTCATTGCTCTTCCGTTTGGCCTAGCTACTACTCCAAGAATCTTTACAAAGGTTCTGGGGGCTCTTCTAGCTGTTGCCAGAACTCGGGGTATTGCAGTAGCCCCTTAGTTGGAAGATATTCTGGTGCAAGCACAATTCTTTCGTCTTGCGGAAGAACTCTTGGAGTCCCTTCTCAGTCTTCTTCAAACACATGGATGGAAGATAAACTTGGAAAAGAGTTCTCTTATCCCAAGTACAAGGGTGGAATTCCTGGGTATTATAATAGACTCTATATCCATGAGGATATTTCTAACAGACCAGAGACTTTGCAAGCTAACTTCAGCATTTCTTGCCCTCCGGACCTCCTTGAGTCCCTCTGTGGTTCAGTGTATGGAGGTGATTGGTCTCATGGTGTCCTGCATGGACATCATTCTTTTTGCCAGGTTCCGTCTCGGACCTTTACAACTGTGCATGCTGAGGCAGTGGAATGGCGATCATTCACAGCTGTCTCAATAGGTTGTATTAGACAGCTGGTCGAGAGAATCGCTCTCTTGGTGGCTCTGTCCAGATCACCTGTCCCGAGGGACATGCTTCTTAAGACCATCCTGGGAGATTGTGACTACAGGCGCAAGCCTATTTGGATGGGGAATCTCTGATGAAGCGCATGTGCGCATGCGCGAAACACGTCAGTATTATGAGTGTATCTGGCTTACCTATACCTGTATCCAAATAAATTGATGGATATACTTTAAAGACCCAGCGTGCTTTCTTTTTCTTCATCCTATCTGGATGGGAAGCTGTTTGGGGTGCCAGGAAAGCACAGGGGTTGTGGACTCAGGAGGAATCCTCACTCCCGATCAATATTTTGGAACTACGCGCAATCTTCAAGACCTTGAAGGCTTAGCTACTTCTGGGTTAGTCCCAGTTTATCAGATTCCAATCAGACAATATAAATTCGGTGGCTTACATCAACAATCAGGGTTGGACAAAATGTTCCTTGGCGATAAAGGAAGTATCTCAGATTCTGGAGTGGGCGGAGGCCCACAGCTGTTCGCTGTCAGCGATCCACATTCTGGGTGTGGTCAACTAAGAGGCAGATTTTTTCAGCAGGCAATCCTTCCATCCAGGGGAATGGTCTTTCCATCCTGAGATGTTTGCAGAGATATGCAGCAAGTGGGGGACGCCGGAGATAAATCTCATGGCGTCCCGTCTCAATACCAAGCTACCCAGGTATGGGTTGAGGTCGAGGGATCCCCAAGCGGATCTAATCTACTAGCAGTGCCCTGGAGGTTCAAACTCATATATCTTTTTCCTCCATTACTGCTTCTTCCTCGAGTAGTGGCTCGCATCAAGCAGGAGCGGAAATCAGTAATCCTGATTGCTCCATCGTGGCCTTGAAGAATGTGGTTCACGGATCTAGTGGGGATGTCCTAATCTTCTTCGTGGAAGTTACCTTGTCGCAGAGACCTGCTGAAAAACAAGGTCCATTTGTTCATCAAAATCTAAATTCTTTGAGGCTGTCATTGATACTCTTATTCAAGCTCGTATACCAGTTACTCGGCGTATCTACCACAAGGTGTGGAGGACCTACTTATTCTGGTGTGAAGATCGTGTTTTTTCCTGTCACAGAGTTAAGGTTGCTAAGATCTTATCTTTTTCTCCAGGATGGACTGGAGAAGGACCTTTCTGCTAGTTCCCTGAGGGGACAGACTTAGGCCCTGTCGTTTTTATTGCACAAGAGACTGGCTAAGCTTCCAGACGTTTGTTAAGGCTCTGATTAGGATCAGTTCTTCGGGTTTTGCAACAGGTTCCGTTTGAGCCTCTGTATTCTGTTGACATTAAATTGTTATCTTGGAAGGTTCTCTTTGTATTGACTATTGCCTCTGCGCGCAGAGTTTCTGAGATCTCTGCTTTGCAATATGAGCCCCCTTATCTGATTTTTCATGCAGATAAGGCAGTTTTATGTACTAAATTAGGTTTTCTTCCTAAGGTTGTATCAGATCGCAACAGCAATCAGGAGATTGTGGTTCCTTCCTTGTATCCTAATCCTCCATCGACGTAACACTTACTTAACATTTTGGATGTGGTTTGTGCCTTGAAGCTCTATCTTCAGGCTACTTAGGAGTTTATTGAAACAATGTAACGTGAAGCACAGCACTCACCACACAGCACGGAACAGGCTTACCATGCCCAATATCAATATAGAAAAATACAAATGTTCCAGCTGGTGCAAAAGACCTTTTTATTGTGCAATATGGGATACAAAAAGCAACGTTTCAGGCCAACAATCAGCCCTTTCTCAAGCTTGAGAAAGGGCTGATTGTTGGCCTGAAACGTTGCTTTTTGTATCCCATATTGCACAATAAAAAGGTCTTTTGCACCAGCTGGAACATTTGTATTTTTCTACTTAGGAGTTTAGACAATCTTCCTCCTTGTGTGTTGTCTATTTGGGGAAGCGTAAGAGGCAGAAGGCTACTTCGACTTCCCTATCTTTTTTTAATTAAGGAGTGTCATCCACTTAGCTTACGAGACAGCGGGACATTGTCCTCCTGAAAGGATAACGGCTCATTCCACTAGCGCAGGGGTTTCCTCTTGGGCCTTTAAGAACGAGGCCTCTATGGATCAGATTTGTAAGGCAGCTACCTGGTCCTCCTTACATACCCCCTATCATTTTTTTTATTCTTCTGGCACCATTTATACCCTAATGTTTCTCCTACTTTTCCTTGTTCCCTCGGCAGAATGACTGGGGTAATGAGGAAGTGGGAGGGACAGTTAAGCCTTTGACTGGGATGTATTTGCCTCCTCCTGGTGGCCAGGTGTTGTATTTCCCAACAGTAAGGAATGAAACCGTGGACTCTCCCTATACGGAAGGAAAGGAATTTATTTGGTAAGCATAAATTATGTTTTTTCCTCTTATTTCTGGAGCTCTCTTCAGATCTATTCTCTTATTTTAACTCTTTACACATGCTGGTTAGTGATGCTATGCATCTTCATACTGGGCACCACCATCTTGGAGTATTCTCCTTCCTGTGACTGAAGCAGTGCACATTCCCTAATTGCTTTATATTAGGCTTTTTTTATATTTCTTATGTAACTTTTACACTGTTTAAAAAAAATAAAAATCTGTTTTTATATGTATTTTACTGACCACCCGTCTAAATTTTTAGCCAATATTAAGCTAATTTTTTTTTAATAAGTTTTATTGCACAGATTAACATTAAAGGGACACTGAACCCAATTTTTTTTCTTTCCTGATTCAAATAGAGCATGCAATTTTAAGCAACTTTCTAATTTACTCCTATTATCAATTCTTCTACATTCTCTTGCTATCTTTATTTGAAAAAGAAGGCATCTAAGCTAAGGAGCCAGACAATTTTTGGCTTAGAATGCTGGGCAGCACTTGTTTATTGGTGGGTGAATTTATCCACCAATCAGCAAGAACAACCCAGGTTGTTCACCAAAAATGGGCCGGCATCTAAACTTACATTCTTGCTTTTCAACTAAAGATGCCAAGAGAATGAAGAAACTGTGGTAATAGGAGTAAATTAGAAAGTTGCTTAAAATTGCATGCTCTATCTGAATCACAACAGAAAAAAATCGGGTTCAGTGTCCCTTTAAATACATGTATTTTAAATTATGCAATTAGTTTGTTCTTTGCATAGCAGAAAAGTGCACTTCAATGTAGTAACTGGCGTACAACTGAGAAGCCCATTGTAGCGCACTCTGCGAGTAAAAAAGAACCCTATTGTAATAACCACTATGATTAGGTGAGCTCCACAAATGTGGGTTATAATTGGGCTTAACACATATATACTCTGAGTGATATACCACAATTATTATCACAAAAAGGTTCAAGGGCTACAGTCTTACTCCGGATGGATACTAATGTGATCAAAATATGACAAAAATTCAAGTGGACACAAATTATCCAGACATTCCTCAAAGGCACCTTGAAGTGGACTAATGTGTTAGTGAATTTTGAAATTAGATTTATTTCTATGGAATACTATTTAATATTTCCAGACACCTCAGCAGTCCTGATTCATCACTTTTTAAATGTTTTTAATGAGGGTATTTGTATACACATCTTAAAAAGTCGGTTAATTAAAAGTTAAGTTTTATTTTTTATTTTGGTGGTCTCGCGTTTATGTATAATTTATGTTGTTACTCAGCTTCATTAAGTGTGTGCCCATAAATAAATGCACTACTTGCAGTAGTCCAGCTCACCAGAGTGCAACAAATGGCTAGCACTCATGGGATTTTTAATATGAAATACTTTAATTCATAATGTGACGTTTCGAGGCAAAACGTCTCTTCCTCAGACATAACAGTGTCAATAAACCCCACCTCCAAAAATATGATATACACGTAATACAATGTGAAACAACTGTCTCAATAGTCACTGTGAATAATCA
This sequence comes from Bombina bombina, assembly GCF_027579735.1. Lineage (NCBI taxonomy): Eukaryota > Metazoa > Chordata > Amphibia > Anura > Bombinatoridae > Bombina > Bombina bombina. The sequence goes on from NC_069500.1 coordinate 160,028,337, forward strand.
ATCCAAGTAATAAAGTGATCAGTGTGATTCAATCAATTAAATGTATATATCAAATCCTAAACAGTTATCCATATACAGTAACTCCTTGTGCATGCGACAAAGTGGCATACAGAAGCAAATATGGTCTATTACATAAACATATAAATCCCATTGAACTAACTGAACTATTAGTCCACTGCTTTATTTACCTGCAATGCACCTACATTCTTTTTTTTTATTGGTTTTCTTCAGCTTTTACATCGCTCAAAAACCCAGAACAACAACGTAAAAACAAAAAAACATGCAATAAAAGATAGGTCAATCGAAGAGAAAAGAAAAATTACTTCAGATAATACAAAATCCGGGAGACGCAGCTCCGTCCATAAGATTCATGTGCAAATAAACACATACAAGCAGTAACATAAAATATATTAAATCTTGGGTCAACAGTGATGATCTATTAAAAAAAAAATCTTCGGTTTCTCAATCTGTCCATTGTCCTCCTGTGCAAAAAACAGTAAAGGTATGAGAACTTAAGTTCATTCATTTTGCTAAACAATTTATTTCTAATAGAGACGATGCACCTACATTCTATTGTGTTCCGTCTCGTGAATTCGCCTGAGCTATGCTAGAAGTCTTTTCCATTATTTCTGGGATTATAGTAACAGCATAAGGTGATATTTTTACCGACCGATGATGTCAAAAGTAGAATGTGACTTGAAGGTCTCCTAAACGTAGGTTTAATCTCTAAAACGATTTAACTACTTTTACTGTTGTTAAATGATATAACATTGAAACACATTACATACACAATTAAGTTGAATTTGCTTCCTTATTGGTAATTTGTATGGTAATCTACATATTTGTAATTAGTTTTCTCTTATTTTTTCTAGGAATTTCTGCATGCAGTGTTTGAGCGATTAGGGCAAGTTTTACAATGCAGTAAGTATCTCCTTTTTTTCTCCATAGCTACATTAAATTTTACGAAGATCATGTGGAAATCTGCATTTTGCTTTGCTTATTGAAAACGTTGAAGTAATCAAATGCATTTGCTTTTCTTCCATTTGTTACATAAATATGACCCTATTCAGAAAAACTAATAAAAAAAACCCCAACTTTTTACTTCCAGTGGCATGAAAAGTGATGTAGATACCAATAAAAACACAAGTTCTTAGTCCCTGTACAATTTAATGCAGAAGCACATTTTTAAACTGCGTTTTCAAGTTCACAGTTCCTAGATCAGCTTTAATCCTTTGTGTTTCCAATGCTCCTTCATGATACACAAGATTTATTTCTTCTCTCTTGTGTTGGGATATCCACATCCCCTCATCAAATTCCGCTTCACCGGTTTCCTTTATAGTTTCTTACACATGCTGGTCCAATGTATAGTTCCATTTATAAGGTTTCGGGTTTTAATGAGCAGCAGTGCACTGAAATATTCAGGTGGCAGTGAAAGCACCAAAGCAATACAAGCACTCAATAATCATTTTGAACCAATGCATAAACTGTGTGTTTCTGTTTGAAACATTAACTGAGGCTAAGGCAGCAGAGCTTGGTCTTCGACTTTGTTCTTCCTTTTCTGATATTTCATCAGGATAAACAATTTTTTAAAGTTATTTTATCCAAAACAATAAATCAGCTTATTCATTCGTGTTACTATATGAAGGTCGTACGAGGCACATCCTTGTGTGTACTTCATTGCATTTGTTTTCTTTTTTCTCCTTTAGAGGCAATATTATTTTTCCCTCTCTAGCATTTAAGTGCTAGTTTGGCTAACACAAACACACAAATTATTGTGGTAACATTTCAGGGGCTTGCTCCCCTTCTTCAGAATAACAAATTGATAGTGCACACTTTCCCCCTCAAAAATGTGCCAAAAGTGGTTTCCATGACAACAGAAATGAACACAAACAAGTAAATAGAGCCATGTTACAGAGTCTCAATATATCAAATCATTTGTTAACCCCAGAACTATACACTTTGTCAACTTAGTAATTAAGTAAAGGCTAGTAAAGTATTAGCACATGATATTACTTTACATTGCAAATATGTAGTCTGATTTCCAGTCAAAATGGTAAATGCAGAATACAACCATACTTACCAGTTAATTAATCTACTATTCAAAAGTAAATTTAGACCAACACAAATTACGAGTTGAAAACTATTTATCTTAACATAACATAATAGAACAACACAACACCCTCTGGGCATGTCATGTGTTGTTATTACACACCCATACACACACACACACACACGTATATATATATATATATATATATATATATATATATATATATAAGATTAGAGAGTGGACAAGCGCACAGAGGGGGCACTCCTAGTGAAGTATATCTAAATCAATCTCATTCACTATGATAAATGAATAAATGCACACTCACGTGGTTCAACCTCATCCAATATGAGGTATGAATAAGGCACTTGGTTATAGGTGATCTCTCTCCCTGGGGTCCTTACGTAATATCCACTATGGTCCTCTTCTCCTTTTCTGGTTGTAGACAGGAGTCTTATCCCACCGATCCTCCACAGATGGGTTATATAATGCCCATATACCAGTGATGGATTCTAGTGTTATGAGGCCATATAGACGTAGTGTATAGAAATATTACACTTTAATGAGTAGGTTAACACATAAACATGCATGCACCATATAGGTGTACAAAGGTTAAAAGCTTCTGATTTTAAAAGCAGTCTGCAGAGCGGCAGTTTAAAACAGCCTCCTATGGAGGATAGAGCAGTTAGCAGCGTGAGAGGTTTCTAGCCTGCATATACTCATTAAAGTGTAATATTTCTATACACTACGTCTATATGGCCTCATAACACTAGAATCCATCACTGGTATATGGGAATTATAGAACCCTTCTGTGTTATGAGGCCATATAGACTTAGTGTATAGTAAATGAGACATCTATACATGAAACTTATATAAAAACCTGTGATACTTGCGCATGTGTCTAGTATAAACTGATGTTAGTCACTCCTCCCATAACCAGGTCCACCCTGCCTTTTCTAGTCCACAGGATACACTTGGCAATATGTCACTAGTGAGTCTGCAACCCAGATTCAGTTGTGGACTTTTGAACTTTTTTCAGGATGTTTGGAGAAAATTCTGTTCAAGTTCCTTGGGTACTGTACATAATTTCCTAGGGGGTACCGTATAGGCTTTTGGTTTCGCCCTCCTCTAGGAAGATTCCTCCTGTCTCATGGTCCACAGCAATATTTAAAGGCCATCTGATGCTGTGGTGTGCTGGATCCCCTTCTTATCCCCCTTCTGTTTTATTATTGGCTACCGATTATGCCTTTTATACCTTTAATATTTTGAATAAAGGATTGTGGTTTAATCCTTTTGGAGTGCTGGAGTCTTGTTTGTAACAAACAATTTGTTATTCCTGAGCAGGGGCGTGTTCCTTATGTGAACCTAGCTTTCTCTATGTGCTGTAGGTGTTAGCGCAGAAAACCGCCCCGGTTCTACTCTTGGCTGGAGCATCCGGCCCCGGTTTGTGTGATTACAATGAGAGAGGTAACCTGCATTCTGACTTGGGCAGACCACCATCATTGCATGATTTTAGCTATTCACATTCCAGGTTTGGACGATTGTTAACCCCTTAAGGACCACAACACTTCTCAATTTTCTAACCGTTTGGGACCAGGGCTATTTTTAAAGTTCTGCGGTGTTTGTGTTTATCTGTAATTTAGCTCTTACTCATTTACTGTACCCACACATATTATAAACCGTTTTCTCCAACATAGGTGTGTCCGGTCCACGGCGTCATCCTTACTTGTGGGGATATTCTCTTCCCCAACAGGAAATGGCAAAGAGCCCAGCAAAGCTGGTCACATGATCCCTCCTAGGCTCCGCCTACCCCAGTCATTCTCTTTGCCGTTGTACAGGCAACATCTCCACGGAGATGGCTTAGAGTTTTTTAGTGTTTAACTGTAGTTTTTATTATTCAATCAAGAGTTTGTTATTTTGAAATAGTGCTGGTATGTACTATTTACTCAGAAACAGAAAAGAGATGAAGATTTCTGTTTGTATGAGGAAAATGATTTTAGCAACCGTAACTAAAATCCATGGCTGTTCCACACAGGACTGTTGAGAGCAATTAACTTCAGTTGGGGGAACAGTGTGCAGTCTCTTGCTGCTTGAGGTATGACACATTCTAACAAGACGATGTAATGCTGGAAGCTGTCATTTTCCCTATGGGATCCGGTAAGCCATGTTTATTACGATGGTAAATAAGGGCTTCACAAGGGCTTATTAAGACTGTAGACTTTTCTGGGCTAAATCGATTCATTATTAACACATATTTAGCCTTGAGGAATCATTTTATCTGGGTATATTGATATTATAATATCGGCAGGCACTGTATTAGACACCTTATTTCTTAGGGGCTTTCCCAAAGCATAAGCAGAGCCTCATTTTCGCGCCGGTGTGGCGCACTTGTTTTTGAGAAGCATGGCATGCAGTCGCATGTGAGAGGAGCTCTGATACTTAGAAAAGACTTTCTGAAGGCGTCATTTGGTATCGTATTCCCCTTTGGGTTTGGTTGGGTCTCAGCAAAGCAGATACCAGGGACTGTAAGGGGTTAAAGTGTTAAAACGGCTCCGGTTCCGTTATTTTAAGGGTTAAAGCTTCCAAATTTGGTGTGCAATACTTTTAAGGCTTTAAGACACTGTGGTGAAAATTTGGTGAATTTTGTACAATTCCTTCATGTTTTTTCGCAATTGCAGTAATAAAGTGTGTTCAGTTTAAAATTTAAAGTGACAGTAACGGTTTTATTTTAAAACGTTTTTTGTACTTTATTATCAAGTTTATGCCTGTTTAACATGTCTGAACTACCAGATAGACTGTGTTCTGAATGTGGGGAAGCCAGAATTCCTGTTCATTTAAATAAATGTGATTTATGTGATAATGACAATGATGCCCAAGATGATTCCTCAAGTGAGGGGAGTAAGCATGGTACTGCATCATTCCCTCCTTCGTCTACACGAGTCTTGCCCACTCAGGAGGCCCCTAGTACATCTAGCGCGCCAATACTCCTTACTATGCAACAATTAACGGCTGTAATGGATAATTCTGTCAAAAACATTTTAGCCAAAATGAACCCTTGTCAGCGTAAGCGTGGCTGCTCTGTTTTAGTTACTGAAGAGCATGACGACGCTGATATTAATATCTCTGAAGGGCCCCTAACCCAATCTGAGGGGGCCAGGGAGGTTTTGTCTGAGGGAGAAATTACTGATTCAGGGAACATTTCTCAACAGGCTGAACCTGATGTAATTGCATTTAAATTTAAGTTGGAACATCTCCGCATTCTGCTTAAGGAGGTATTATCCACTCTGGATGATTGTGAAAAGTTGGTCATCCCAGAGAAACTATGTAAAATGGACAAGTTCCTAGAGGTGCCGGGGCTCCCAGAAGCTTTTCCTATACCCAAGCGGGTGGCGGACATTGTTAATAAAGAATGGGAAAGGCCCGGTATTCCTTTCGTCCCTCCCCCCATATTTAAAAAATTGTTTCCTATGGTCGACCCCAGAAAGGACTTATGGCAGACAGTCCCCAAGGTCGAGGGAGCGGTTTCTACTTTAAACAAACGCACCACTATACCCATAGAGGATAGTTGTGCTTTCAAAGATCCTATGGATAAAAAATTAGAAGGTTTGCTTAAAAAGATGTTTGTTCAGCAGGGTTACCTTCTACAACCAATTTCATGCATTGTCCCTGTCACTACAGCCGCATGTTTCTGGTTTGATGAGCTGATAAAGGCGCTCGATAGTGATTCTCCTCCTTATGAGGAGATTATGGACAGAATCAATGCTCTCAAATTGGCTAATTCTTTCACCCTAGACGCCACTTTGCAATTGGCTAGGTTAGCGGCTAAGAATTCTGGGTTTGCTATTGTGGCGCGCAGAGCGCTTTGGTTGAAATCTTGGTCGGCTGATGCGTCTTCCAAGAACAAGCTACTAAACATTCCTTTCAAGGGGAAAACGCTGTTTGGCCCTGACTTGAAAGAGATTATCTCTGATATCACTGGGGGTAAGGGCCACGCCCTTCCTCAGGATCGGCCTTTCAAGGCGAAAAATAGACCTAATTTTCGTCCCTTTCGTAAAAACGGACCAGCCCAAAGTGCTACGTCCTCTAAGCAAGAGGGTAATACTTCTCAAGCCAAGCCAGCTTGGAGACCAATGCAAGGCTGGAATAAGGGAAAGCAGGCCAAGAAACCTGCCACTGCTACCAAGACAGCATGAAATATTGGCCCCCGATCCGGGACCGGATCTGGTGGGGGGCAGACTCTCTCTCTTCGCTCAGGCTTGGGCAAGAGATGTTCTGGATCCTTGGGCGCTAGAAATAGTCTCCCAGGGTTATCTTCTGGAATTCAAGGGACTTCCCCCAAGGGGGAGGTTCCACAGGTCTCAGTTGTCTTCAGACCACATAAAAAGACAGGCGTTCTTACATTGTGTAGAAGACCTGTTAAAAATGGGAGTGATTCATCCTGTTCCACTAAGAGAACAAGGGATAGGGTTCTACTCCAATCTGTTCATAGTTCCCAAAAAAGAGGGAACGTTCAGACCAATCTTAGATCTCAAGATCTTAAACAAGTTTCTCAAGGTTCCATCGTTCAAGATGGAAACCATTCGAACTATTCTTCCTTCCATCCAGGAAGGTCAATTCATGACCACGGTGGATTTAAAGGATGCGTATCTACATATTCCTATCCACAAGGAACATCATCGGTTCCTAAGGTTCGCATTCCTGGACAAACATTACCAGTTCGTGGCGCTTCCTTTCGGATTAGCCACTGCTCCAAGGATTTTCACAAAGGTACTAGGGTCCCTTCTAGCGGTGCTAAGACCAAGGGGCATTGCAGTAGTACCTTACCTGGACGACATTCTGATTCAAGCGTCGTCCCTTCCTCAAGCAAAGGCTCACACGGACATCGTCCTGGCCTTTCTCAGATCTCACGGCTGGAAAGTGAACGTGGAAAAGAGTTCTCTATCCCCGTCAACAAGGGTTCCCTTCTTGGGAACAATTATAGACTCCTTAGAAATGAGGATCTTTCTAACAGAGGCCAGAAAAACAAAACTTCTAGACTCTTGTCGGATACTTCATTCCGTTCCTCTTCCTTCCATAGCTCAGTGCATGGAAGTGATCGGGTTGATGGTAGCGGCAATGGACATAGTTCCTTTTGCGCGCATTCATCTAAGACCATTACAACTGTGCATGCTCAGTCAGTGGAATGGGGACTATACAGACTTGTCTCCGAAGATACAAGTAAATCAGAGGACCAGAGACTCACTCCGTTGGTGGCTGTCCCTGGACAATCTGTCACAAGGGATGACGTTCCGCAGACCAGAGTGGGTCATTGTCACGACCGACGCCAGTCTGATGGGCTGGGGCGCGGTCTGGGGATCCCTGAAAGCTCAGGGTCTTTGGTCTCGGGAAGAATCTCTTCTACCGATAAATATTCTGGAGCTGAGAGCGATATTCAATGCTCTCAAGGCTTGGCCTCAGCTAGCGAGGACCAAGTTCATACGGTTTCAATCAGACAACATGACGACTGTTGCGTACATCAACCATCAGGGGGGAACAAGGAGTTCCCTAGCGATGGAAGAAGTGACCAAAATCATTCTATGGGCGGAGTCTCACTCCTGCCACCTGTCTGCTATCCACATCCCAGGAGTGGAAAATTGGGAAGCGGATTTTCTGAGTCGTCAGACTTTGCATCCGGGGGAGTGGGAACTCCATCCGGAAATCTTTGCCCAAGTCACCCAGCGGTGGGGCATTCCAGACATGGATCTAATGGCCTCTCGTCAGAACTGCAAAGTTCCTTGCTACGGGTCCAGATCCAGGGATCCTAAGGCGGCTCTAGTGGATGCACTAGTAGCACCTTGGACCTTCAAACTAGCTTATGTGTTCCCGCCGTTTCCTCTCATCCTCAGGCTGGTAGCCAGGATCAATCAGGAGAGGGCGTCGGTGATCTTGATAGCTCCTGCGTGGCCACGCAGGACTTGGTATGCAGATCTGGTGAATATGTCATCGGCTCCACCTTGGAAGCTACCTTTGAGACGAGACCTTCTTGTTCAGGGTCCGTTCGAACATCCGAATCTGGTTTCACTCCAGCTGACTGCTTGGAGATTGAACGCTTGATTCTATCGAAGCGAGGATTCTCAGATTCTGTTATTGATACTCTTGTTCAGGCCAGAAAGCCTGTAACTAGAAAGATTTACCACAAGATTTGGAAAAAGTATATCTGTTGGTGTGAATCTAAAGGATTCCCTTGGGACAAGGTTAAGATTCCTAAGATTTTATCCTTCCTTCAAGACGGATTAGAAAAAGGATTATCTGCAAGTTCCCTGAAGGGACAGATTTCTGCCTTGTCTGTGTTACTTCACAAAAAGCTGGCAGCTGTGCCAGATGTTCAAGCTTTTGTTCAGGCTCTGGTTAGAATTAAGCCTGTTTACAAACCTTTGACTCCTCCTTGGAGTCTCAATTTAGTTCTTTCAGTTCTTCAGGGGGTTCCGTTTGAACCCTTACATTCCGTTGATATTAAGTTATTATCTTGGAAAGTTTTGTTTTTAGTTGCAATTTCTTCTGCTAGAAGAGTTTCAGAATTATCTGCTCTGCAGTGTTCTCCTCCTTATCTGGTGTTCCATGCAGATAAGGTGGTTTTACGTACTAAACCTGGTTTTCTTCCAAAAGTTGTTTCTAACAAAAACATTAACCAGGAGATTATCGTACCTTCTCTGTGTCCGAAACCAGTTTCAAAGAAGGAACGTTTGTTGCACAATTTGGATGTTGTTCGCGCTCTAAAATTCTATTTAGATGCTACAAAGGATTTTAGACAAACATCTTCCTTGTTTGTTGTTTACTCCGGTAAAAGGAGAGGTCAAAAAGCAACGTCTACCTCTCTCTCCTTTTGGATTAAAAGCATCATCAGATTGGCTTACGAGACTGCAGGACGGCAGCCTCCCGAAAGAATCACAGCTCATTCCACTAGGGCTGTGGCTTCCACATGGGCCTTCAAGAACGAGGCTTCTGTTGATCAGATATGTAGGGCAGCGACTTGGTCTTCACTGCACACTTTTACCAAATTTTACAAGTTTGATACTTTTGCTTCTTCTGAGGCTATTTTTGGGAGAAAGGTTTTGCAAGCCGTGGTGCCTTCCATTTAGGTGACCTGATTTGCTCCCTCCCTTCATCCGTGTCCTAAAGCTTTGGTATTGGTTCCCACAAGTAAGGATGACGCCGTGGACCGGACACACCTATGTTGGAGAAAACAGAATTTATGTTTGCCTGATAAATTACTTTCTCCAACGGTGTGTCCGGTCCACGGCCCGCCCTGGTTTTTTTAATCAGGTCTGATATTTTATTTTCTTTAACTACAGTCACCACGGTACCATATGGTTTCTCCTATGCAAATATTCCTCCTTAACGTCGGTCGAATGACTGGGGTAGGCGGAGCCTAGGAGGGATCATGTGACCAGCTTTGCTGGGCTCTTTGCCATTTCCTGTTGGGGAAGAGAATATCCCCACAAGTAAGGATGACGCCGTGGACCGGACACACCGTTGGAGAAAGTAATTTATCAGGCAAACATAAATTCTGTTTTCTCGCCAGTAAATGGACTTTCTCTTGTAAGGTGTATCCAGTCCAGGGATCTTCCATTACTTGTGGGATATTCTCCTTCCCAACAGGAAGTTGCAAGAGGACACCCACAGCAGAGCTGCTATATAGCTCCTCCCCTAACTGCCATATCCAGTCATTCTCTTGCAACTCTCAACAAAGATGGAGGTAGTAAGAGGAGAGTGGTAAAATATAGTTAGTTTTTTCTTCTATCAAAAGTTTGTTATTTTCAAATAGTACCGGAGTTGTACTATTTTATCTCAGGCAGTATTTAGAAGAAGAATCTGCCTGCGTTTTTCTATGATCTTAGCAGCTTGTAACTAAGATCAACTGCTGTTCTCACATATGTCTGAGGAGTGAGGTAACTTCAGAGGGAGAATGGCGTGTAGGTTATCCTGCTATTGAGGTATGTGCAGTTTTAAGTTTTTCTAGGGACTAGAAAATGCTGCTGGTACCTGATTAAGTTAAGCCTAAAAATAGTGATTTAATAGCGACTTGTATCAGGCTTACTACCAGAGATATATACTCTGATAATATGGCAATATAAAACGTTTGCTGGCTTGTTTAATCGTTTTTATATATGCTTTGGTGATAAAACTTATTGGGGCCTAGTTTTTTCCACATGGCTGGCTTGATTTTTGCTTAGAAACAGTTTCCTGAGACTTTCCACTGTTGTAGTATGAGTGGGAGGGGCCTATTTTAGCGTTTTTTTGCGCAGTTAAAATTACATTCAGCTTCCCTCAGCAGTCCCCTGCATGCTATAGGACATCTCTGAAGGGCTCTAAAGGCTTCAAAAGTCGTTTATTGAGGAAGGTAGGGCCACAGCTGAGCTGTGGCAGTTGTTGTGAGTGACTGTTTAAAAAACGTTTATTTCGTTTTTTTGATCCGTTTTTTTGCATTAAGGGGTTAATCATCCATTTGCAAGTGGGTGCAATGCTTTGTTAACCTATTACATACACTGTACAAATTTTGTTTGATTTACTAACTTTTTTCACTGTTTTTCAAATTTTGACAAAATTTGTTTCTCTTAAAGGCACAGTACCGTTTTTTATATTTGCTTGTTAACTTGATGTAAAGTGTTTTCCAAGCTTGCTAGTCTCATTGCTAGTCTGTACAAACATGTCTGACATAGAGGAAACTCCTTGTTCATTATGTTTAAAAGCCATGGTGGAGCCCCATATGAGAATGTGTACTAAATGTATTGATTGCACTTTAAACAACAAAGATCAGCTTTTGTCTTTAAAAAACATATCACCAGAGGATTCTGACGAGGGGGAAGTTATGCCAACTAACTCTCCCCACGTGTCAGACCCTTTGACACCCGCTCAAGGGACTCTCGCTCAAATGGTGCCAAGTACATCAAGGACGCCCATAGCGATTACTTTACAAGACATGGCGGCAGTCATGGATAATACACTGTCAACGGTATTAGCCAGACTACCTGAATTTAGAGGAAAGCGTGATAGCTCTGGTGTTAGGCGTAATACAGAGCATACAGACGCTTTAAGAGCCATGTCTGATACTGCCTCACAATATGCAGAAGCTGAGGAAGGAGAGCTTCAGTCTGTGGGTGATATCTCTGACTCAGGGAAACCTGATTCTGATATTTCTACTTTTAAATTTAAGCTTGAGAACCTCCGTGTTTTGCTTAGGGAGGTTTTAGCTGCTCTGAATGACTGTGACACAATTGCAGTGCCAGAGAAATTGTGTAGGCTGGATAAATACTTTGCAGTGCCGGTGTGTACTGAGGTTTTTCCAATACCTAAAAGGTTTACAGAAATTATTAATAAAGAGTGGGATAGACCCGGTGTGCCGTTTTCCCCCCCTCCTATTTTTAGAAAAATGTTTCCCATAGACGCCACCACACGGGACTTATGGCAAACGGTCCCTAAGGTGGAGGGAGCAGTTTCTACTTTAGCAAAGCGTACTACTATCCCTGTCGAGGACAGTTGTGCTTTTTCAGATCCTATGGATAAAAAATTAGAGGGTTACCTTAAGAAAATGTTTATTCAACAAGGTTTTATCCTGCAGCCCCTTGCATGCATTGCTCCTGTCACTGCTGCTGCGGCGTTCTGGTTTGAGTCTCTGGAAGAGGCTTTACAGACAACGACTCCATTGGAGGACATACTTAACAAGCTTAGAGCACTTAAGCTAGCTAATTCTTTTGTTTCTGATGCCATTGTTCATTTGACTAAACTAACGGCTAAGAATTCTGGATTGGCCATCCAGGCGCGTAGGACGCTATGGCTCAAATCTTGGTCAGCTGACGTGACTTCAAAGTCTAAACTACTTGAGATTCCCTTCAAGGGGCAGACCCTATTCGGGCCTGGTTTGAAGGAAATTATTGCTGATATTACTGGAGGTAAAGGTCATGCCCTTCCTCAGGACAGGTCCAAATCAAGGGCCAAACAGTCTAATTTTCGTGCCTTTCAAAACTTCAAGGCAAGTGCAGCATCAACTTCCTCTGCTACAAAACAAGAGGGAACTTTTGCTCAGTCCAAGACGGCCTGGAAACCTAACCAGTCCTGGAACAAAGGCAAGCAGGCCAAAAAGCCTGCTGCTGCCTCTAAGACAGCATGAAGGAATGGCCCCCTATCCGGTAACGGATCTAGTAGGGGGCAGACTTTCTCTCTTCGCCCAGGCGTGGGCAAGAGATGTTCAGGAACCCTGGGCGTTGGAGATTATATCTCAAGGGTATCTTCTGGACTTCAAGGCTTCTCCTCCACAAGGGAGATTTCACCTTTGATGATTATCTGTCAACCAGATAAAGAAAGAGGCATTCTTACACTGTGTGCAAGACCTCCTAGTTATGGGAGTGATCCATCCAGTTCCAAAGGAGGAACAGGGACAGGGATTTTACTCAAATCTGTTTGTGGTTCCCCAAAAATAGGGAGCCTTCAGACCAATCTTGGATCTAAAGATCTTAAACAAATTCCTCAGAGTTCCATCATTCAAAATGGAAACTATTCGGACCATCCTACCTATGATCCAGGAGAGTCAATGTATGACTACGGTGGATCTAAAGGATGCTTACCTTCACATTCCGATACACAAAGATCATCATCGGTTCCTAAGGTTTGCCTTTCTGGACAGGCATTACCAGTTTGTGGCTCTTCCCTTGGGGTTAGCTACAGCCCCAAGAATTTTTACAAAGGTTCTGGGGTCGCTTCTGGCAGTCCTAAGGCCGCGGGGCATAGCAGTGGCCCCTTATCTAGACGACATCCTGATACAGGCGTAAAAATTCCAAATTTCCAAGTCCCATACGGACATAGTTCTGGCATTTCTGAGGTCGCACGGGTGGAAAGTGAACGAGGAAAAGAGTTCTCTGTCCCCACTCTCAAGAGTCTCCTTCCTAGGGACTCTGATAGATTCTGTAGAAATGAAAATTTACCTGACGGAGTCCAGGTTATCAAAACTGCTAAATTCTTGCCGTGTTCTCCATTCTATTCCGCGCCCTTCGGTGGCTCAGTGAATGGAGGTAATCGGCTTAATGGTAGCGGCAATAGACATAGTTCCGTTTGCGCGCCAACATCTCAGACCGCTGCAACTATGCATGCTCAGTCAGTGCAATGGGGATTAAACAGATTTGTCCTCTCTACTAAATCTGGATCAAGAGACCAGAGATTCTCTTCTCTGGTGGCTATCTCGGGTCCATCTGTCCACCTTTCGCAGGCCAGATTGGACAATTGTAACGACAGATGCCAGCCTTCTAGGTTGGGGTGCAGTCTGGAACTCCCTGAAGGCTCAGGGATCGTGGACTAAGGAGGAGAAACTCCTCCCAATAAATATTCTGGAATTGAGGGCAATATTCAATGCTCTTCAGGCTTGGCCTCAGTTAACAACCCTGAGGTTCATCAGATTTCAGTCGGACAACATCACGACTGTGGCTTACATCAACCATCAAGAGGGAACAAGGAGTTCCTTAGCGATGTTAGAAGTCTCCAAAATAATTTGCTGGGCAGAGAAACACTCTTGCTACCTATCAGCGATCCATTTCCCAGGTGTAGAGAACTGGGAGGCGGAATTTCTAAGTCGTCAGACTTTTCATCCGGGGGAGTGGGAACTCCATCCGGAGGTGTTTGCTCAATTGATTCATCGTTGAAGCAAACAAGAACTGGATTTCATGTCGTCTCGCCAGAACGCCAAGCTTCCACCGTTTCCTCTGCTCTCTCGACTAATTGCCAAAATCAAGCAGGAGAGAGCATCAGTGATTTTGATAGCGCCTGCGTGGCCACGCAGGACCTGGTATGCAGACCTAGTGGACATGTCATCCTTTCCACCTTGGACTTTGCCTTTGAGACGAGACCTTCTACTTCAAGGTCCTTTCAATCATCCAAATCTAATTTCTCTGAGACTGACTGCATGGAGATTGAACGCTTGATTTTATCAAAGCGTGGCTTCTCCGAGTCTGTCATTGATACCTTAATACAGGCACGAAAGCCTGTTACCAGGAAAATCTACCATAAGATATGGCGTAAATATCGTTATTGGTGTGAATCCAAGAGTTACTCATGGAGTAAGATTAGGATTCCCAGGATATTATCTTTTCTCCAATAGGGTTTGGAGAAAGGATTATCAGCTAGTTCTTTGAAGGGACAGATCTCTGCACTGTCTATTCTTTTTCACAAGCGTCTGGTGGATGTTAGACGTTCAGGCGTTTTGTCAGGCGTTGGTTAGAATCAAACCTGTGTTTAAACCTGTTGCTCCCCCATGGAGCTTAAATTTGGTTCTTAAAGTTCTTCAAGGGGTTCCGTTTGAACCTCTTCATTCCATAGATATCAAGCTTTTATCTTGGAAAGTTCTTTTTTTGATGGCTATTTCCTCGGCTCGTTGAGTCTCCGAGTTATCTGCTTTACAATGTGATTCTCCTTATCTGATCTTCCATGCAGATAAGGTAGTTCTGCGTACAAAACCTGGGTTTTTGCCTAAGGTGGTATGTAAGAATATCAATCAAGAGATTGTTGTTCCATCATTGTGTCCTAATCCTTCTTCAAAGAAGGAACGTCTTTTACATAATCTGGATGTGGTTCGTGCTTTAAAGTTTTACTTACAAGCTACTAAAGATTTTCGTCAAACATCTGCTTTGTTTGTTGTTTACTCTGGACAGAGAAGAGGTCAGAAGGCTTCGGCAACCTCTCTTTCTTTTTGGCTAATAAGCATAATCCGCTTAGCCTATGAGACTGCTGGACAGCAGCCTCCTGAAAGGATTACAGCTCATTCTACTAGAGCTGTGGCTTCCACTTGGGCCTTTAAAAATGAGGCTTCTGTTGAACAGATTTGCAAGGCGGCGACTTGGTCTTCGCTTCATACTTTTTCCAATTTCTACAAATTTGACACTTTTGCTTCTTCGGAGGCTATTTTTGGGAGAAAGGTTTTACAGGCAGTGGTACCTTCCGTTTAAGTACCTGCCTTGTCCCTCCCTTCATCCGTGTACTTTAGCTTTGGTATTGGTATCCCACAAGTAATGGATGATCCATGGACTGGATACACCTTACAAGAGAAAACACAATTTATGCTTACCTGATAAATTTATTTCTCTTGTGGTGTATCCAGTCCACGGCCCGCCCTGTCATTTTAAGGCAGGTCAAAATTTTAGATTAAACTACAGTCACCACTGCACCCTATGGTTTCTCCTTTCTTGGCTTATTTCGGTCGAATGACTGGATATGGCAGTTAGGGGAGGAGCTATATAGCAGCTCTGCTGTGGGTGTCCTCTTGCAACTTCCTGTTGGGAAGGAGAATATCCCACAAGTAATGGATAATCCGTGGACTGGATACACCACAAGAGAAATAAATTTATCAGGTAAGCATAAATTGTGTTTTCTAAAGGTACTATTATTTTCATCATATCTTATAATTTACTATAAAAATTTAAATAAAATATGATGAAAAAATTGAAACAAACACACTTTTTTTAACTTTGACCCCCAAAATCTGTTACACATCTACAACCACCAAAAAACACCCATGCTAAATAGTTTCTAAATTTTGTTTTGAGTTCAGAAATACCCAATGTTTACATGTTCTTTGCTTTTTTTTTGCAAGTTATAGGGCAATAAGTACAAGTAGAACTTTGCTATTTCCTAACCATTTTTTTTTCTTCAAAATTAGCGCTAGTTACATTGTAACACTGTCAGGAATCCCTGAATATCCCTTGATATGTATATATATATTTTTTTTAGTAGACAACCGAAAGTATTGATCTAGGCCAATTTTAGTTTTTCATGCCACAATTTCACCGCCAAATGCGATCAAATAAAAAAAATTGTTAAATTTTTCACAAACTTTAGGTTTCTCACTGAAATTATTTACAAACAGCTTGTGCAATTATGGCACAACTGGTTGTAAATGCTTCTCTGGTATCCCCTTTGTTTAGAAATAGCAGGCATTTATGGCTTTGGCGTTGCTTTTTGTTAATTAGAAGGCCGCTAAATGCCGCTGCACACCATACGTGTATATTGCCCAGCAGTGGAGGGGTTAATTAGGGAGCTTGGAGGGAACTTGTAGGGTTAATTTTAGCTTTAGTGTAGTGTAGTAGACAACCCAAAGTATTGATCTTGGCGGCCCATTTTGGTATATTTCATCTCACATTTCACCGCCAAATGAGATCAAATAAAAAAATTGTTTACATTTTCACAAACCTTAGGTTTCACACTGAAATTATTTACTAACAGCTTGTGCAATTATGGCACAAATGGTTGTAAATGCTTCTCTGGGATCCCCTTTGTTCAAAAATAGCAGACATATATGGCTTTGGCATTGCTTTTTGGTAATTAGAAGACCGCTAAATGCCGCTGCTCACCACACTTGTTTTATGCCCAGAAGTGAAGGGGTTAATTAGGTAGCTTGTATTGATAATGTTAGCTTTAGTGTAGCGATCAGCCTCCCACCTGACACATCCCACCCCCAGATCCCTCCCAAACAGCTCTCTTCCCTCCTCCACCGCACAATTGTCCCAGCCATCTTAAGTACTGGCAGAAAGTTTTTTTTTTAAAGATATATTCTGCTGTGTAGGATCCCCCCTTAGCCCCCAACTTCCCTGATCCCCCCCATAGCTCTCTAACCCTCCCCCCTCTACCTTATTGTCGGCCATCTTGGGTACTGGAAGCTGTCTGCCAGTACCCATTTAGCCATATCATTCCATATAAATTTTTTGTATTTTAACACAAAAATTTAACTTTTTCTGTAGTGTAGCTGCCCCCCCTCAATGACCCCTCCCAGATCCATTAGATAAAATGTTACCCCCTCCTTTCTCCCTCCTTCCCTTAAAAAAATCTGTCTCATAGTGTAGCATTCCCACCCACTCCGGCGCCGGTCCTGTGCGCGCTACCGGCGCCTCCCGCACGTGATTTCGTCCTCTCTTAAGATGGGCCTCCCACTCGCCTCTTTGCAATGACTCCCACCAACGATTTGTACCAGCGCTGGCCGATACACAGAGGGCCACAGAGTGACTCCCTCTGCATCGGATGGTTAGTAAAGGGTATTGCACAATGCCTCAATATCTAGGTATCGCTGCAATACCCTGGAAGCGATCAGGATCGCTTTCACCACTTAACACCACTGATGACGTACAGGGTACGTCCTTGGACCTTAACTGTAGTTTTCTATCTTAATGGGAGGAGAGTCCACTGCTTCATTCATTACTTGTGGGAATTAAGAACCTGGCCACCATTAGGAGGCAAAGACACCCCAGCCAAAGGCTTAAATACCTCCCCCACTCCAGTCATCCCCCAGTCATTCTTTGCCTTTTGTCACAGGAGGTTGGCAGAGAAGTGTTGGAAGATTCAGAGTATTTTCTTATGGAGGGTAGTACTCTTCGAAATGGGACTGGAGTTTTAAGTAGTCCTGTCAGCCTCTCAGTAAGAGCATGGGTGAATGTTAGAGTCCGGAGATGCAGGGAGAGTCTTTCTGCGAACCCATCCTGACTCCGTTTAATAGCTCCATTAGCAATCAATGTTGATGAGTTTCGCTGCCTGCATTTCTTCTCTCAAGTCCATGTCAGGAGCGATGCTACTACCCTGTCACACTTGAAGGGCTGTGTTCTTGTTCCATGGTGTTGATTCTGGTAAGATAGTTTCATTTATATATATTTGATAACGCAAGAAGACAGGCTCACAGTGTGGCTCCTTTATCTTTATAGAATCTAGGGTATTACCCTTAGGAGGTTATTGAACAGGGGGGATGTGATTATGCAAAATATTGTTTATTGTTTTATTGCTGCATTTGTGAGAGATGAGGCTCTGTCAGTGTGGAACAGTTCATTAGCGAGAGATGAGGCAGGCTTTTTTGGCACGTCTCTCTCTCACAAGCAGGGGCAGTCCTGCATGGCACTCCATGTGATTGGGTGTGGCCTCTGTAACTTCCTCTTTCTCGACCTGCGTTCGGAGGAGACGAAAGCTGTTTCTTGTAGTCCGGGTCATAGGAGGCGGCGAGTGCCCCGGCCATTGGGATATAAAGGTGCCATTTATTTTTTTGATCAAGTCCGTAATAAAGGCGCAAACTATGGAGGACTCTGATATGTTAGAGGATACTCCCTCTTTATCTAAACCTATAAACTGTGTATATTGTGAGGCGGTTCCAGTCGAACCGCCTACGCAACTCTGTTCCACATGCTTTGTCAATATTGCTATATCCAAAAAGAACAAAGTATTTAGTACGACTGAGCCGTCCACCTCTGAGGGTTCTCCGCCCTGCAAGGTGCGTTACCTACAATCATCTCCGTTTACACAAGCAGTTCCCCAGGGCCATTTGGCCTCCAGACTTCGCGGATCAGTTACAGATGGCGGTTTCTGCGGCCATTAATGCGATGCCTCGCCCTACTAAGCGCAAATGGAAGGTACGACTTCCCTGGAGGTCTCAGATTATCCGCTGAGGAGGACAACTCCGAATTAACGGAGGATGTCACTTCTGGGTCGGAATCAGTTACTTCTAGGCCTCCGTCCGCGTAGGAACCAGATTTTAAATTTAAAATGGATCATTTGCTCATTGTGCTGAAAGAGGTGCTTGCTACGTTGGAGGTTCCGGATCCGAAGCTACCGGAGGAATTTTCGATCCATAAGCTGGATAGAGTTTACGAGGACAGGGTAGTGCCCCAGGCCTTCCCGGTTCCAGTCAAGAATTAAGAATGAATGGGAAAAACTTGGTTAGTCCTTTTCCCCCTCTTTTAAAAAGCTTTTCCCCATTCCAGACGTGCAGCTTGAACTGTGGGGAACCGTCCCTAAGGTGGATGGTGCTATCTCCACACTCACTAAGAGAACGACTATTCCGCTAGAGGATAGCTCCTCTTTCAAGGGGAGGTCATAGCCCAGGGTTACAGGATTGGTTTCAAGTCCTATTCGCACAGAGGCAGATTCCTCCTGTCAAACATATTTTCAAGACCAGAAAAGAGAGACGCCTTCCTGGGGTGTGTGAGGGATTTCTCATCTCTCTCGTGGTAATCGTCCCAGTCCCTCCGGCAGAAAGCGGTATGGGGTATTATTCAAACCTTTTTGTGGTCCCAAAGAAGGAGGGCACGTTTCGTCCAATTCTGGACTTAAAGGCCCTAAATGAGTTTTTGTCAGTATGTCGTTTAAGATGGAGACGATCAGGTCAATTTTGCCCATGGTTCAATAGGGGCAATTCATGATGACTATAGACCTGAAGGACGCTTACTTTCATGTTCCAATCCACATGGATCACTTCAGGTTTCTAAGATTCGCTTTCCTAGACCAGCACTTTGTTTGTGGCCCTTCCGTTTGGTCTGGTGACTGCCCCAAGATTCTTTACAAAGTATCTGTGAGCCCTTTTCACAGTAGCGAGAACCAGAGGGTTTGCAGTGGCACCTTATCTGGATGATATGCTGGTCCAGGCTCCGTCCTACAGTCTTGCGGAGGATCACTCAAGAGCTCTTCTCCTTCTACTTCTGTCCCACGGATGGAAGATAAACGAAGGAAAGAGTTCATTGGTCCCTAGCAACAGGGTGGAATTCCTGGGTACGATAATAGATTCTTCAGCCATGAAGATATTCTTAATAGATTAGAGACGTTGCAAGCTTGCGTCCAACTGTCTAGCTCTTCAGACATCCTCCAGGACATCTGTGGCCAGGTGTATGGAGATGATCGGGCTCATGCTATCCAGCATAGATGTCATTCCATTCGCCAGGTTCCATCTCAAACCTCTTCAGCTGTGCATGTTGAGACAGTGGAACGGCGATCATTCAGATCTGTCCCAACAGATATCTCTGGACAGACCGGTGAGGGAGTCCCTATCTTGGTGGACCCGAACGGGGCAGTTGTCAATGGGGTCATCCTTTTTGAGACCATCCTGGGAGATTGTGACTATGGATGCAAGTCTATCAGGATGGGGAGCTGTTTGGGGTGCCAGAAAGGCACAGGGCAGATAGACTTGAGAGGAGTCGAGTCTACCTATAAATATTTTGGAACTTCGAGCGATATTTAACACTGAGGGCTTGGCCCCTACTGGGGTCGTCCCGATTCATCAGATTCCAATCGGAACACATTACCTCTGTGACTTAAATAAACCACCAGGGGGGGAGGAGAAGCTCCCTAGCCATGAGGTAAGAATCTCAGATTCTGGAATGGGCAGAGACTCACAATTGTTCGCTCTCAACTGTGTCAGTACCTTCACCCGGGTGAATGTTCTGTTAATCAGGCGATACATTTTTGACATGTTGGGGTAGGCCAGACAAAGACATTATTGCTTCTTGCTTGAATTACAAGCTACCCCAGTACTGTGTTAGATCTAAAGTGACTCTATTAGATGCACTAGTGATTTCATGATCATTCATATCCATGAGACACTTTGATTCAGGCCAGTTAGCATGTAACAAAATTAATTTATCACAAAGTCTGCAAAGTTTTCCTTTCCTTTTGGGAGTCTAAGAATTGCAATTCTAACTATTTCAGATTTCTCAAATCCTTATGTTTTTTATGTATTATTATCTGGATTAGGGTTTATCAGCCAGTTCCCTTTAAATGCCGTATTTCTGCCCTTTCAGTCTTGTATCACTAGTAGATTTCAAGACTTCCTGACATTCATGCCTTTGTTCAGGATTTGGTCAGTATAAGACAAGTTATCAGGTCTGCTTCCCCTCTGTGGTTTTGAGGGTTTCTTCAGGCTCAGCTCTTTAAACCAATGCAAAGTCTGGACATTCAACTGTTGTCTTGAAAGGTTCTCTTTCTCTTAGCTATTTCCTCACCAGAAGAGCAAGGGTGATCTTGTGGTTCTACTTACCTGATTTTGTTTTATCAGGATAAAGCATCTAAGAACGAACTTACTCTTTCCTTCCTAAAGTTGTTTCTTTTAGAAACATCAATTAGGAAATTTTAGCCACATCTTTGTCAAATGCAAAACAATAAACAAACAAACGCTAAATTGAGATCACTTCTTACCTTTTATGTAGTTTGGGGTTTGGGCCTTGAAATTGTATCTTCAAGCCACTAAAGAATTCAAAATGTCTTCTTCCTTCTTTACCTTTTCTCAGGTCCCACACAAGGAACATAAAGCTATGATTCGAGTAGTGTACTTAGTTGTGGGGCATTGCTGCTCATTCAGTGTAATCACCACTACTTGGGTTTTTAGAAATGAAGCTTCCATTGAACAGATGTGCAAGGCACTTACTTATTCATCTTATGACACCTTTACCAAATTCTTCCATTTTGACATGTATGCCTCTTTTAAGGATGCTTTTGGTAGAAAAGTTTTGCAGACCACAGTGCCTGTCTAGTACCTCTATCTGCTTTAAAGGGACAGTCTAGTCAAAATTAAACTTTCATGATTCAGATAGGGCATGCAATTTTAAACAACTTTCCAATTTTCTTCTATCATCAAATTTGCTTTTTTTCTGTTGGTATATTATGTTAAAAGCTAAACCTAGGCAGGCTCATATGCTAATTTCTAAGCCCTAGAAGTCCACCTCTTATCTCAGTGCATTTGGACAGTTTTTCACAGATAGGCAGCGCTAAGTTCATGTGTGCCATATAGATAACATTGTGCTCACTCCCGTTATTTATGAGTCAGCACTGATTGGCTAAAATGCAAGTCTGTCAAAAGAAATGAAATAAGGGGGCAGCCTGTAGAGTCTTAGATACAAGGTAATCACAGAGGTATAACATATATTAATATAACAGTGTTGGTTATGCAAAACTGTGGAAAGGGTAATAAAGAGATTAAAATT
The DNA here is from genome assembly GCF_027579735.1 of Bombina bombina. Lineage (NCBI taxonomy): Eukaryota > Metazoa > Chordata > Amphibia > Anura > Bombinatoridae > Bombina > Bombina bombina. The sequence continues at coordinate 160,050,126 of NC_069500.1, forward strand.
TCTTGTTTAGACTGTCCCTTTAAATTTCACTCCCTATTTCATGGTGGTCTCATGGACACCACAGCATGGGTATAGGATCCCACATGTAATGGCTCATGGGGGCCAATATAGTAATGTGCGAGTGGAAATGATGCGATGTAGCGTTTCATGTCCGCCACACATGAAATGCTGTTGGCATTTATCATTACACAAGCAGTTCTTGTTAACTGCTTGTGCAATACCGCCCTCTGCAGATTCGCGGCCAATCGGCTGCTAGCAGGGAGTGTTAATCAGCCTGATCGTATAGGATCAGGCGGATTGATGTCCAAGGCCTCAGAGCAGGCGGACAAGTTATGGAGCAGCGGTCTTTAGACCACTGCTTCATAACTTCTGTTTCCGGCGAGCTTGAAGGATTGCGCGGAAAGAGGGGCATCAGGCTCCATTCAGAGCTTAATAATTCGGTCCCATGGACTCTCACCATCATGAAATAAATAAATTATTTTATCAGGTAAGCATACATTTTGTTTTCTTTCATAAGATAGTGAGCGTTCATGATCCAAATTTAGGACAAAACTTGCATAGAACTGTGACTGTATTTTTTGTGTTGCTTGCTATTAACTTTTTAATTTTATATATAATATTTTATATGGCTCCAAATTATTCAGTTCTACTCTCAAAGTTTCATATAAATGATTCATATCTTTAATAAAGAGATGGTAAATCCTAACATTTGTGAAACGCTAGGATTTACCAATGGAACAAATTAAGGGAACTTTCAGTCATGAAGTATAAAATACTTCATGCTGAAAGTTCCTTTATTTGTTTGAAGCGTTCTCTGCGCTGAGCGCCTCAGGCAGCCCACGGCAGAACGCTATTTTGAGGAGAGGTGACGTTTCCACCTCTTAGCCAATAGCCGTGTGTGCTATCTGGCTTGGTGCCAGTTGGAGCTCATGGCTATTTGCTAAGAGGTGGAAACGTCACCTCACTGCAAAATAACATTCTGCCACGGGCTGCCTGAGCAGCTCACCACGGCGAATGCTTCAAACAAATAAAGGAACTTTTAACATGAAGTATTTTATACTGTACTTCATGACTGAAAGTCCCCTTTATTTGTTCCAATGGTAAATCCTAGCGTTTCACAAATGCTAGAATTTACCATCCCATTAAGGGAATGAATTAACTGATCAGTTTAGGTAAAATCATTATATGAAAAATGTCTTATGTTTCCAAGTTATTGTTTCAGAAATGTCAGTACAAATAAATGTTTTCTGGTTTAATAATCCAGGGTGTTTATTTTTTTTAGGTAGAAATGTTGGAGCAGAACATATTTGTAGAGAGAGACTGGAAAAAATGATTGTACTTTTTACTAAAGTGGTAAGTTTTTTGTTGTTGTTTTTTTTTACATTCCTGCAAAAAAGGAATCGTATTATTATTGGTCTTTAAACTTTTATAAAAGGGGTTACTGGTTTATAAATTGAAAGATAAACTATACATAAGCTGTTCCTAATTCTGCCTTGCCAGTTCCTTGTAATCATATTTAAGTGTCTTATCCTGAAAATAAGCCGTTTTGCACAGTTATCACCTTATTCTTTCACCATACTTACAATCAAATGCGTCCTTTGTCCTTTTGAAAGGATAGGCAGAGACCCTTAAAGGGACAGTAAACACCTTAAGAGATTTATGTAAAATGTTGTTATCGGTATTGCTTTGCTATATACTTTCAGAATTTTTGAAAATTGCAGCTTTTTTCATTCTCAGAGCTGAAAATGCACGCTACAGACTTCTCATCCCTAACCCTGTTACATATCTTTTCCTAACTGGATTTAGCAGATAACGTTTGCAATATAAATAACTTTATACTAATATTATGACGATTGCTGGCGTTGTCAACTGTGCACTCAATCCTGGCTTGGCTCCTCCAAATGGGAAAAGTGGAGTTTAAAAAACAGTTATAGTAAAGAAGACTTTAAAAAATGTTTAGACTTGATAATCCTTATGAAAGAAGGGTTTTTATTTATTTATTTTTTTATGTCTAGGTTGTAATTGGAAATAGATTACAGCTGTTAATATTCTTTTCTCTTGTTAATTGTATCCAGTCCACGGATCATCCATTTCTTGTGGGATATTCTCCTTCCCAACAGGAAGTTGCAAGAGGATCACCCACAGCAGAGCTGCTATATAGCTCCTCCCCTCACTGCCATATCCAGTCATTCTCTTGCAACTCTCAACAAAGATGGACGTAGTAAGAGGAGAGTGGTGTATTATAGTTAGTTTTTTAACTTCAATCAAAAGTTTATTTTTAAATGGTACCGGAGTGTACTGTTTCATCTCAGGCAACATTAGAAGAAGAATCTGCCTGTGATTTCTATTATCTTAGCAGAAGTAACTAAGATCCACTGCCGTTCTCACATATTCTGAGGAGTGAGGTAACTTCAGAGGGGGAATGGCGTGCAGGTTTTCCTGCAATAAGGTATGTGCAGTTAATATATTTCTAGGGATGGAATTTGCTAGAAAAATGCTGCTGATACCGGATTAATGTAAGTAAAGCCTTAAATGCAGTGATAGCGACTGGTATCAGGCTTATTAACAGAGATACATACTCTTATAAAAGTGTAATATAAAACGTTTGCTGGCATGTTAATCGTTTTTATATATGTTTGGTGACAAAACTTATTGGGGCCTAGTTTTTTTCCACATGGCTGGCTTGATTTTTGCATAGAAACAGTTTCCTGAAGCTTTCCACTGTTGCAATATGAGTGGGAAGGGCCTATTTTAGTGCTTTTCTGTGCAGATAAAAATACTGACAGAGACATTCATCTTCCCTCTGCATGATACAGGACATCTCTGAAGGGCTCAAAAGGCTTCAAAGTCGTGTTTGAGGAGGGTAACAATCACAGTAGACTGTAGAAGTTGTTGTGACTGTGTTTAAAAAACGTTTTTGTCATTTATTATTCTGTTTTTGTTATTAAGGGGTTAATCATCCATTTGCAAGTGGGTGCAATGCTGACTTGTTACATACACTGTAAAAATTTTGTTAGTGTAACTGCCTTTTTTCACTATTATTTCAAATTTTGTCAAAATTTGTTTCTCTTAAAGGCACAGTAACATTTTTTATATTGCTTGTTAACTTGCTTTAAAGTGTTTTCCAAGCTTGCTAGTCTCATTGCTAGTCTGTACAAACATGTCTGAAACAGAGGATACTTGTTCATTATGTTTAAAAGCCATGGTGGAGCCCCATAGGAGAATGTGTACTAAATGTATTGATTTCACCTTAAACAGTAAAGATCAGTCTTTATCTATAAAAGAATTGTCATCAGAGGGGTCTTTCGAGGGGGAAGTTATGCCGACTAACTCTCCCCACGTGTCGGACCCTTCGCCTCCCGCTCAAGGGACGCACCCTAATATGGCGCCAAGTACATCAGGGACGCCCATAGCGATTACTTTGCAGGACATGGCTGCAATCATGAATAATACCCTGTCAGAGGTATTATCCAGATTGCCTGAATTGAGAGGCAAGCGCGATAGCTCTGGGGTTAGACGAGATACAGAGCGCGTAGATGCTGTAAGAGCCATGTCTGATACTGCGTCACAATATGCAGAACCTGAGGACGGAGAGCTTCAGTCTGTGGGTGACGTCTCTGAATCGGGGAGACCTGATTCAGAGATTTCTAATTTTAAATTTAAGCTTGAGAACCTCTGTGTATTGCTTGGGGAGGTATTAGCTGCTCTGAATGACTGTTACACAATTGCAGTGCCAGAGAAATTGTGTAGGCTGGATAAATACTATGCAGTGCCGGTGAGAACTGATGTTTTTCCAATACCTAAAAGGCTTACAGAAATTATTAGTAAGGAGTGGGATAGGCCCGGTGTGCCCTTTGCCCCACCTCCTATATTTAGAAAAATGTTTCCAATAGATGCCACTACACGGGACTTATGGCAGACTGTCCCTAAGGTGGAGGGAGCAGTTTCTACTTTAGCAAAGCGTACCACTATCCCGGTTGAGGACAGTTGTGCTTTTTCAGATCCAATGGATAAAAAATTAGAGGGTTACCTTAAGAAAATGTTTATTCAACAAGGTTTTATTTTACAGCCTCTTACATGCATTGCGCCTGTCACTGCTGCGGCGGCATTCTGGTTTGAGGCCCTGGAAGAGGCCATCCATACAGCTCCATTGACTGAAATTGTTGACAAGCTTAGAACTCTTAAGCTAGCTAACTCATTTGTTTCTGATGCCATTGTTCATTTGACTAAACTAACGGCTAAGAATTCCGGGTTCGCCATCCAGGCGCATAGGGCGCTATGGCTCAAATCCTGGTCAGCTGATGTGACTTCAAAGTCTAAATTACTCAATTTTCCTTTCAAGGGGCAGACCTTATTCGGGCCTGGTTTGAAAGAAATTATTGCTGACATTACTGGAGGTAAGGGTCATACCCTTCCTCAGGACAGGGCCAAATCAAAGGCCAAACAGTCTAATTTTCCTGCCTTTCGAAATTTCAAGGCAGGTGCAGCATCAACTTCCTCTGCTTCAAAACAAGAGGGAACTTTTGCTCAATCCAAGCAGGCCTGGAAACCTAACCAGTCCTGGAACAAGGGCAAGCAGGCCAGAAAGCCTGCTGCTGCCTCTAAGACAGCATGAAGAGCGGCCCCCTATCCGACAACGGATCTAGTAGGGGGCAGACTCTCTCTCTTCGCCCAGGCGTGGGCAAGAGATGTTCAGGATCCCTGGGCGTTGAGATCATATCTCAGGGATATCTTCTGGACTTCAAAGCTTCTCCTCCACAAGGGAGATTTCACCTTTCAAGATTATCTGCAAACCAGATAAAGAAAGCATTCCTAAGCTGCGTACAAGATCTCCTTGTAATGGGAGTGATCCATCCAGTTCCGCGGACGGAACAAGGACAGGGTTTTTTTTTTTTAAAAAAAAAACAATTTTTATTGAAGCTTCCAGTGCACAGTACAAAATGCAGACATGTATACAGTTATGCAAAGTGGAAACTTACATAGTTTCTGATTAAACCAAACAAAACATATTACAACTTAACTTGGTATAACAATGTTCCACAAATTATCCCTGCAAATTTCAAATGCCATACCTGTATGGCTTAGTACCCACTCGTTGTAACGTTAATTCACCCAGCAGCAAGTCCGATGCTATCAAGTCCATACCCAACACGCCCCCGTCAAATCTCACATCAAATTAAATATTGTCAATAAATGATTCCCACATGATCTTCATCAGCAAAAAAGTGTCCCTCCTGTTATTTTTCATTTAAGCATACTCTTCAAGGGACATGATAAATTGAAATTGAGAGTACCAGACAGCCATATTCGGGCTGTACTGAGACTTCCAATTTTTTGCGATCAATTTTTTTAAACTGTTGCCAGCAATGAAAATCAACTTTTTCTTATGTGTTGGTATTTTGTTAGGTAAAACATTTAGTAACCATATATGGGGGTCTGCGGGTAAGTTCAGTTCCGTCATTGCATTTGTTGCTTTAACTATAGAGGTCCAGATCGGGGCTATCAATGGGCATGTCCACCATATGTGAATCATGGATCCCAGTCCACCACCGCATCTCCAGCATTTGTGAGAGGCCGAGGGGAACAGTTTATTAATCCTCGCTGGGGTGAGATACCATCTTTGTATTAGCTTTAAGTTTAATTCTATAAGACTACTTGATATAGAGACCTTAGTAACATTAGTGAACATTTTTGAAATGTCGATTATAGACAAATCATTATCTAGCTCTTCGTTCCACCTATCTACATAATATGGAGTGTAACCTATTGGGGGTTTTTGTAGCAATGTATACATTAATGATAAAGTCTTTCTAGCGGGGGAACCAGACTGACACAGGGTTTCAAAGGGCGTAAGGGGTCTGAGCAGATTAAGTCTCTCTGGATGCTTGAATATGTAGGAATGACATTGACGGAGAGAAAACCAGTTATTAAAGAAGGTCAAACCCCTCTCCATCAACTCATCAAGGTTAAAAAGTCTCGTCTCGTTGCCCAAGTGCACTAGCAATAATGCTCTAAGAGGGTTTTCTATGTGTTGAATCTTTTGTAGAAGGCCTATGGGGAGATCGGAATTTTCTGTGAGGGGTGTGAGCGGGGAGAACTGTGATGTGATATTCGGGTATTGCCTCAATACCTCCTTCCATACTGAGTAGGTTTCCATCAATATAGTGTTCTGTTTAAAGTCTGTGGATAAGTGCGGTGTTGATTGCCAGCATATCGTTCCTAAATGTGATTTTCCTGCTATGTCTTGTTCCAATACCACCCACCTCTTAGTCTCGTAATTCTTAAACCAGTCTACAATTCTCTGTAAAAAAATAGCCTGTCTGTATTTTTTTATATTGGGGACCCCCAATCCACCCTCAACCACAGGTAAACACATTAAGGTTTTCTTTTTGTCCCATATGAAATCAAAAATTTTGTTTTGTAAGGACGGTATAAAGCCCTTAGGCAGGGGGATGGGGAGTGTTTGCAACAGATATAAAATCCTGGGAAGTATATTCATTTTGATCGAGTTTATTCGGCCCAACCAGGAAATACCCTTAGATCTCCAGGAGGAGAGGTCGGCCGTGATAGCCCTTTGCAGAGCGTCTTAGTTCGCTTTAAACATCTCCTGATTAGATGTTGCTAAAAAGATACCCAAGTATTTTAGATTTTTTGTTTGTATGCGGAAGGGGCACTTCTGTGATAAGCGACAAAGGTAGTCAGCGTCACAGTGGACAGTGAGCATCTCAGATTTGGAGTTATTAATAAGAAAGTTTGAAGCGTGAAAGAAGGTGTCAAATTCATTCATAAGTCGGGGGATCGAAGAGATTGGGTCTGTTAAGAAAAATAGAACGTCGTCAGCATACAGAAGTAATTTATGTGTGGTGTTATGTATATGAATCCCCATGATGTCTTTATTATTTCTGATAGTTATGGCCAACGTCTCTATGAAGCATGCGAAGATGAGTGGGGACAGAGGGCAACCCTGCCTAGTACCGTTTGATATCTGGAACGGGGCCGACAACATGCCATTAACTCTAATTTCTCCTGTTAAGTGTAGTCAGTCCACGGGTCATCCATTACTTATGGGATATTAACTCCTCCCCAACAGGAAGTGCAAGAGGATCACCCAAGCAGAGCTGCTATATAGCTCCTCCCCTCTACATCATACCCAGTCATTCTCTTGCACCCAACTAATAGATAGGATGTGTGAGAGGACTGTGGTTATTAAACTTAGTTTTTATTTCTTCAATCAAAAGTTTGTTATTTTAAACGGCACCGGAGTGTGTTGTTTTTTCTCAGGCAGCATTTGAAGAAGAATCTACCTGAGTTTTGTGTATGATCTTAGCGGACGTAACTAAGATCCATTTGCTGTTCTCTGCCATTCTGAGGAGTGAGGTAACTTCAGAACAGGGGACAGCGGGCAGGTTCACCTGCAAAGAGGTATGTTGCAGTATATTATTTTCTAGGAATGGAATTGACTGAGAAAATACTGCTAATACCGATATAATGTAAGTACAGCCTTAAATGCAGTAGTAGCAACTGGTATCAGGCTGATATGTATGTATGTTTACACTTAAGTATTTCTGGGGAATGGCACTTCACTGGGTAAATACTGTATGCATATAACTTTTAGCCTAACTTGCAGTGTGAGCGACTAGCAGCAGGCTTTTTAATGACATTTCATAAATTAGATTTTAAACGTTTGCTGGCATGTTAAATCGTTTAATTATCTGAGGTACTTGGTGAAAAATTGTTTTGGGCGTTATTTTCCACATGGCTGTCGTTTGTTTTGAATTAAAACAGTTTACTGAGCTTCCCTCACTGTGGTATTGTGAGTGGGAGGGGCCTATTTTGGCGCTTTTACTACGCATTAGAAATTCAGTCACAGTCTGCCTTCTTCTCCCTGCATGATCCAGGACGTCTCTACAGAGCTCAGGGGTCTTCAAAACTAGTTTTGAGGGAGGTAATCACTCACAGCAGACCTGTGAGACTGTGCTTTGACTGTGATAAAAACGCTTATATTTTCAATTGTTATCCGTTTTTCTGATATTAAGGATTAATCATCCATTGCTAATGAGTGCAATCCTTTGCTAAATTTATGCATTTACTGTGAAAATTTGGTTTCTATAACTAATCCGGTTCATTGTTATTCAACTGTGACAGTTTTTGTGTGCTTCTTAAAGGCACAGTAACGTTTTTTATATTGCTTGCAAATTTATTTGAAAAGTATTTTCCAAGCTTGCTAGTCTAATTGCTAGTTTGTTTTAACATGTCTGACATAGAGGAATCTCTTTGTGCAATATGTTCAAAAGCCAATGTGGAGCCCAATAGAAATTTGTGTACTAATTGCATTGATGCTACTTTAAATAAAAGTCAATCTGTACATTTTAAGAAAATTTCACCAGACAACGAGGGGAAAGTTATGCCGACTAACTCTCCTCACGTGTCAGTACCTGCATCTCCCGCTCAGGAGGTGCGTGATATTGCGACGCCAAGTACATCAGGGCGGCCATTACAAATCACTTTACAAGACATGGCTAATGTTATGACTGAAGTTTTATCTAAATTACCAGAACTTAGAGGAAAACGCGACCACTCTGGGGTGAGAACAGAGTACGCTGATAATGTTAGAGCCATGTCTGATACTGCGTCACAAGTGGCAGAACATGAAGACGGAGAGCTTCATTCTGTGGGTGACGGATCTGATCCAAATAGACTGGACTCAGACATTTCAAATTTTAAATTTAAGCTTGAAAACCTCCGCGTATTATTAGGGGATGTATTAGCGGCTCTCAATGATTGTAACACGGTTGCAATCCCAGAGAAATTATGTAGGCTGGATAGATACTATGCGGTACCGGCGTGTACTGACGTCTTTCCTAAACCTAAGAGACTTACAGAAATTATTACTAAGGAGTGGGATAGGCCAGGTGTGCCCTTTTCCCCCCCCCTCCTATATTTAGAAAAATGTTTCCAATAGACGCCACCACACGGGACTTATGGCAGACGGTCCCTAAGGTGGAAGGAGCAGTTTCTACTCTGGCTAAGCGTACCACTATCCCGGTGGAGGATAGCTGTGCCTTTTCAGACCCAATGGACAAAAAATTAGAGGGTTACCTTAAGAAAATGTTTACTCAACAAGGTTTTATATTACAACCTCTCGCATGCATTGCGCCTGTCACGGCTGCGGCGGCATTTTGGTTTGAGTCTCTAGAGGAGACCATTAGCTCAGTTCCATTGGATGAAATCATAGACAAGCTTAGAGTCCTTAAGCTAGCTAATTCATTTAGTACATTTAACTAAGCTTACGGCTAAGAATTCCGGATTCGCCATCCAGGCGCGTAGAGCGCTGTGGCTAAAATCCTGGTCAGCCGATGTGACTTCTAAATCTAAATTGCTTAACATACCTTTCAAAGGGCAGACATTATTTGGGCCCGGTTTGAAAGAAATTATCGCTGACATTACTGGAGGTAAGGGACATGCCCTGCCTCAAGACAGAGCCAAACCAAGGGCTAGACAGTCTAATTTTCGTGCCTTTCATAACTTCAAGGCAGGAGCAGCATCAACTTCCTCCGCTACAAAACAGGAAGGAACTGTTGCTCGTTACAGACAGGGCTGGAAACCTAACCAGACCTGGAACAAGGGCAAGCAGGCCAGAAAACCTGCTGCCGCCCCTAAGACAGCATGAAGTGAGGGCCCCCAATCCGGCAAAAACGGATCTAGTAGGGGGCAGACTTTCTCTCTTCGCCCAGGCTTGGGCAAGAGATGTCCAGGATCCCTGGGCGTTAGAGATCATATCCCAGGGATATCTTCTGGACTTCAAAGCTTCTCCTCCCAAAGGGAGATTTCATCTTTCAAGGTTGTCAACAAACCAGACAAAGAAAGAGGCGTTTCTACGCTGTGTTCAAGATCTTTTGTTAATGGGATACTTGAAGTGAATGGTCCAGATACATAATATTTTGAGATTTTCTAGCTTGCTGCCATATCTTCTCTTTGTCAGTGAAGCGTAGAAATTTTAAAATAACATCTCTGGGTGGAGAACCTGGAGGAGGCGGAGGTCTAAGGGCTCTATGCGCTCTTTCTAGTTCCAGATCAGGACCATGCGGGTTTTGCAGTAAAAATTTAAAGAGGCCCTGTAAATATTGATGCAAGTCGTTAAATGTAATGGCCTCCGGTAGGCCTCTTAGGCGTAGGTTGTTCCGCCTCCCCCATTATCCAGATCCTCCACTTTATCTTGTAAGGCCTCGATTTGTGCGTTAGAGACGGTGGTGTATGTGGATAGATTGTCGTACATTGTGCTAAGAGAATCCTGGGAGTCTTCCACATACTCCATCCGATGCCCCAGTTCTTTTATATCCTTTTTCATGTTAACCAGTTCAGAGGTAATCAGTGACTTAAGTGTGTTGAAGTCTGCCTTTGTAGGTAAATTGGCTATGTTATCTTTAAGCTCTTTTATGCAGTCGTCAGACATGGTTGCAGGTGAAGGTGATTCTGCAGATTTGACCCTTATAGTTAGGGGTTGGTCTGTTAAGGACGGATTAGGAGATGATGATCCCTGAAAGAAGCTGCTCACAGATTTAATGTTAGATGCTTGGGCTTTCTGCACTTTGTCAGGCCTAACAGACCGTCTGGACATGATATCTCAGTATTAAAAAACAGTATTCTGTGGTTGCAGATCTATTGCTCTCTGTTGGAATGCACAAATGATCTTAGAGCAGCTTTTACATATTTTGAGTCTCTTGTCTAATAGAGCATTTTAACCGTCTAACAGTCCCCCAAGTGAAGTGCCGCAATAAAACCCCCAGCAGGGTGGGTGTCGTCAGCTTAGGCCTGATGATACGTTGTGTAGCGTAATATAAGAATGATGTAACTAGCGGCATAGGTATTATGAAGAGCCCCTTCCAAGTTATGAGTCCTGCGAGCCACTTATGTCACAGTAAAATAGCATCCCCAGGGGTCAATATGGTTTTGAAGTGTAAGGCCAGACACGTGTGTAGTAATGTTAGCGTGCCATGCTTTGCCCACGTGAGATATTCTGCTCGTCTTAATACATGTGGCCACCTTGATATTGAAAGCTCCGCTTATTCACTGTGTTGTCCTCCAGCATTAATAAAACTTGTCATACCTCTTAACTCGATGCGCTGAGCAACAAAATATGAGCGGGTGGTGACAGCTCATAGCCGGTCTGTGATCAGTTAAGATGGCGGCCGCGGTTCTCTCGGAGCAAACACACAGCCGTGATAGTAGCCATACCGCTCCGGGACAAGGTATGATCAATCCCTTTGACAACAGGGCTTCTTGCTTGATGAAGTAGAAAAAAATTAGAGGCTCTCATCTTGCGATCATGATGAAGGAGTCTAACACTGGCACAGAGCTTCAGAGTCTAGCGGCCATTCACCAGCACGGCCAGGCTCCGCCCCACAAGGACAGGGGTTTTATTCAAATCTGTTTGTGGTTCCCAAAAAAGAGGGAACCTTCAGACCAATTTTGGATTTAAAGATCCTAAACAAATTCCTCAGAGTTCCTTCATTCAAGATGGAAACTATTCGAACCATTTTACCCATGATCCAAGAGGGTCAGTACATGACCACAGTGGACTTAAAGGATGCCTACCTTCACATTCCGATTCACAAGAATCATCATCAGTTCCTGAGGTTTGCCTTTCTAGACAGGCATTACCAATTTGTAGCTCTTCCATTCGGGTTGGCTACAGCCCCAAGAATTTTTACAAAGGTTCTGGGCTCACTTCTGGCGGTCCTAAGACCGCGAGGAATAGCGGTGGCTCCTTACCTGGACGATATCCTGATACAGGCGTCAAGCTTTCAAATTGCCAAATCTCATACAGAGATAGTTCTGGCATTCCTGAGGTCGCATGGGTGGAAAGTGAACGAAGAAAAGAGTTCTCTATCTCCTCTCACGAGGGTTTCCTTCCTAGGGACTCTAATAGATTCTGTAGAAATGAAAATTTATCTGACGGAGTCCAGGTTATCAAAACTTCTAAATGCTTGCCGTGTTCTTCACTCTATTCCGCGCCCCACGGTGGCTCAGTGCATGGAAGTAATCGGCTTAATGGTAGCAGCGATGGACATAGTGCCATTCGCACGCCTGCATCTCAGACCGCTGCAATTATGCATGCTCAGTCAGTGGAATGGGGATTACACAGATTTGTCCCCTCTACTAAATCTGGATCAGGAAACCAGAGATTCTCTTCTCTGGTGGTTATCTCGGGCCCATCTGTCCAAGGGCATGGCCTTTCGCAGACCAGATTGGACAATTGTAACAACAGATGCCAGCCTTCTAGGTTGGGCTGCAGTCTGGAACTCCCTGAAGGCTCAGGGTTCATGGACTCAGGAGGAGAAACTCCTCCCAATAAATATTCTGGAGTTAAGAGCAATATTCAATGCTCTTCTGGCTTGGCCTCAGCTAGCAACCCTGAGGTTCATCAGATTTCAGTCGGACAACATCACGACTGTGGCTTACATCAACCATCAAGGGGGAACCAGGAGTTCCCTAGCGATGTCAGAAGTCTCCAAGATTATTCGCTGGGCAGAGACTCACTCTTGCCACCTGTCAGCGATCCATATCCCAGGTGTAGAGAACTGGGAGGCGGTTCAGACTTTTCATCTGGGGGAATGGGAACTCCATCCGGAGGCGTTTGCTCAATTGGTTCTCCGTTGGGGCAAACCAGAATTGGATCTCATGGCGTCTCGCCATAACGCCAAGCTTCCTTGTTACGGATCCAGGTCCAGGGACCCAGAAGCGGCACTGATAGATGCTCTAGCAGCGCCTTGGTTCTTCAACCTGGCTTATGTGTTTCCACTGTTTCCTCTGCTCCCTCGTCTGATTGCCAAAATCAAACGGGAAAGAGCATCGGTGATATTGATAGCGCCTGCGTGGCCACGCAGGACCTGGTATGCAGACCTAGTGGACATGTCATCCTTTCCACCATGGACTCTGCCTCTGAGACAAGACCTTCTAATACAAGGTCCTTTCAATCATCCGAATCTACTTTCTCTGAGACTGACTGCATGGAGATTGAACGCTTGATCCTATCAAAGCATGGCTTCTCCGAGTCAGTAATTGATACCTTAATACAGGCACGAAAGCCTGTCACCAGGAAAATTTACCACAAGATATGGCGTAAATATCTTCATTGGTGTGAATCCAAGAATTACTCATGGAGTAGGGTTAGGATTCCTAGGATATTGTCCTTCCTCCAAGAGGGTTTGGACAAAGGATTATCAGCTAGTTCTTTAAAGGGACAGATTTCTGCTCTGTCTATTCTTTTACACAAGCGTCTGGCAGAAGTTCCAGACGTTCAGGCATTTTGTCAGGCTTTAGTTAGAATTAAGCCTGTGTTTAAACCTGTTGCTCCTCAATGGAGCTTAAACTTGGTTCTTAAAGTTTTTCAAGGGGTTCCGTTTGAACCCCTTCATTCTATTGATATCAAACTTCTTTCATGGAAAGTTCTTTTTCTGATGGCTATTTCCTCGGCTCGAAGAGTCTCGGAGTTATCTGCCTTACATTGTGTTTCTCCTTATCTGATCTTTCATTCAGATAAAGTTGTTCTGCGTACAAAACCTGGGTTTTTACCTAAGGTGGTTTCTAACAAGAATATCAATCAAGAGATTGTTGTTCCATCATTATGTCCTAATCCTTCTTCAAAGAAGGAACGTCTTTTGCATAATCTAGACGTAGTCCGTGCCTTGAAGTTTTACTTACAGGCTACTAAAGATTTTCACCAAACATCTAACTTGTTAGTTGTTTACTCTGGACAGAGGAGAGGTCAGAAGGCCTCGGCAACCTCTCTTTCTTTTTGGCTTCGGAGTATAATCCGTTTAGCCTATGAGACTGCTGGACAGCAGCCTCTTGAAAGGATTACAGCTCATTCTACTAGAGCTGTGGCTTCCACCTGGGCCTTTAAAAATGAGGCCTCTGTTGAACAGATTTGCAAGGCTGCAACTTGGTCTTCCCTTCATACTTTTTCCAAATTTTACAAATTTGATACTTTTGCTTCTTCGGAGGCTGTTTTTGGGAGAGAGGTTCTACAGGCAGTGGTTCCTTCCGTTTAAGTTCCTGCCTTGTCCCTCCCATCATCCGTGTACTTTAGCTTTGGTATTGGTATCCCACAAGTAATGGATGATCCGTGGACTGGATACACTTAACAAGAGAAAACATAATTTATGCTTACCTGATAAATTTATTTCTCTTGTAGTGTATCCAGTCCACGGCCCGCCCTGTCCTTTTCAGGCAGGTCTAAATTTTAATTAAACTACAGTCACCACTGCACCCTATGGTTTCTCCTTTTCTCGGCTTGTTTCGGTCGAATGACTGGATATGGCAGTGAGGGGAGGAGCTATATAGCAGCTCTGCTGTGGGTGATCCTCTTGCAACTTCCTGTTGGGAAGGAGAATATCCCACAAGAAATGGATGATCGGTGGACTGGATATCAGGTAAGCATAAATTATGTTTTTCTTTTACAAGATATGACGAGTCCACGGATTTCATCCTTACTTATGGGATATCGCCTCCTGGTCAGCAGGAGGAGGCAAAGAGCTCCACAGCAGAGCTGCATAAATAGCTCCTCCCTTCCCCCCCAACCCAGTCATTCTCTTTGCCTGCATTAGTGATAGGAGAGAGGTAAAGTGAGGTGTTAGTTTAGATTCTTCAATCAAGAGTTTTTTATTTTTAAATGGTGCCGATGTGTACTATTTTTCTAGAGCAGTTTCTGGAAGTTATGATTATGGGAACTGGTGAGGTTTTACCCTGCACTGTGCCTCCCATCATTATACTGCTCTTCAGTATTGTTCTTAGAGAAAATTAACTAAGACCTATCTGTCTTCACAGGACCTCAGGAGGGAGAAGGGACCTCTTGACACTGAATTTTTCATGAATTTTTCATGTTGTTCCTCAACATGAAGGGAAGTGCAGTCTTTTCTTTCTGGGGCTCTGCAGCTTATCTCAGAAGTGACTGTGCCCTGACCTTATTTCTATCAGGGAACATAGGCTTAAAGGCTTTGTTTGGGCAGTATACAGATTCTCACTAATGCTAAGAGATTGAGAACTGTCATATTGTTTATCTGTGGCACTATGCAGATTCTCACTAGTACAGGGACTGAGAACCGTCATATTGCTTATTTTTTCCCAGACATTCTAGTGCGTCTCAGATAGGTTAAGGACTAGAAGCGCTGGGGGATTCATGGTGACACACAATGCTTGGGCAACTCTTTATTCCAGTTTATTTAGAGTTACATAGGCTGACGCTGGGGGTAGTACAGGTGTATGCAGTTTTTGCTTTATTATGGCTCCAAAACATGGCGGCTCTGTTTGTGTCTCTCCGCGGGGTGACTGAGTTTGAGTTTTTTCCTTATAACAATGTGTTATTTTTCCCCTTAAAGCTATATGACACAGGGAGTACATAAGATTATTTAAGGAAGTTTGTTTCTTGGTCCCTCTGCCTGTACGGACGTTTTTTACAGAGACGGTTTTCTTTTAAAGACACAGTACCTACTCTGTTATAGGATCTTTTTGTAACTACCAAATTTGCTTGTTTTTCTGTGTATCATGGAGGGCATTGAACAAAGCACATGTCCTATGTGTCTAAATGCCATTGTGGAACCTCCTGTTACCTTATGTGACACTTGTATAGAAAGGGCCTTACAATGTAAAGAGAAAATATTTACTAATAAAGATATGCCTGGATATTGCTCTCAGACCAATGAGACTCAGGGTATGCCGCTAATTTCTTCCCAAGCTTCACAGCCTTTAACGCCCACGCAACGGTTTCTACTTCGTTCACCTTGCAGGATATGGCTGCAGTTATGTTTTCCCCCTTTTACAGAAGTCTTGTCTAAGTTGCCAGTGTTACAGGGCAAACGTAGCAGGACTGAGACCCATGTGGTTCCTGCAACTTCTGTCGCCTTGATGGCTATCTCCGATGTACCCTCCCAGGGATCTGAGTTGGGGGGTAGGGAATTTCTGTCTGAGGGGAAACTCTCCAATTCGGGGAGTGCGTTACCTCAGACTGACTCGGACGTCATGTCCTTTAGATTTAAGCTGGAACACCTCCGCCTGTTACTTTGGGAGGTTTTAGCGACTCTGGATGATTGTGACTCTATAGTGGTACCACCAGGGAAATTGTGTAAGATGGACAAATATTTAGAGGTCCCTGCTTATTCGGATATGTTTTCAGTTCCTAAGAGAATTTCCGAAATTATTACGCGGGAATGGGAAAGACCGGGTATCCTGTTCTCACCCTCTCCTAATTTTAAGAAAATGTATCCTATAGCTGACACTGTTCGGGATTCTTGGCAAACAGTCCCTAAGGTGGAGGGAGCTATAGCTACCCCGGCTAAGCGTACAACTATTCCTATTGAGGACAGTTGTGCTTTCAAAGATCCTATGGATAAAAAATTGGAAGGTCTTCTAAAGAAGCTTTTTATTCACCAGGGTTTTCTATTACAACCGACGTCTTGTATTGTACCAGTTACAACTGCGGCTGCCTTTTGGTTTGACGCCTTAGAGGAGTCTCTTAAAACTGAGACTCCTTTAGATGAAATTCTAGACAGAATTAAGGCCCTTAAGCTGGCTAATTCTTTTATTACAGATGCCGCCTTTCAGATCGCCAAGTTGGCGGCTAAGAATGCAGGATTTGTCATTCTAGCGCGTAGAGTTTTATGGATAAAATCTTGGTCTGCCGATGTATCCTCTAAATCAAAGCTTTTGGCTATTCCTTTCAAAGGAAAGACCCTATTCGGGCCTGACTTGAAAGAAATAATTTCTGACATTACGGGAGGTAAGGGTCATCTCCTACCTCAGGATAAAGCAACTAAGCAAAGGGGTAAACTGAATAATTTTCGTTCCTTTTGGAATTTCAAGGGAGTCCCCTCTTCTTCTTCTGCTAAACAGGAAGGGAACTTTGCACAAGACAAGTCCATCTGGAGACCCAACCAGGCTTGGCACAAGGGTAAACAACCCAAGAAGCCCGCTGCTGCTCCCAAGTCAGCATGAAGGGGCGGCCCCCATTCCGGGACCGGATCTAGTAAGGGGCAGACTTTCTTTCTTTGTCCAGGTTTGGATAAGAGATGTTCAGGATCCCTGGACACTGGAAATCGTGTCCCAAGGGTATCGACTGGAATTCAAAAATTTTCTCCCAAGAGGGAGATTTCTTCTTTCACGATTTTCTGTAGACTAGATAAAGAGGGAGGCGTTCTTACGTTGTGTAGAAGACCTCTCCACTATGGGAGTAATTTGTCCCATTCTAATACAGGAACAGGGGCAGGGGTTTTACTCAAATCTGTTCGTGGTTCCCAAAAAAGAGGGAACGTTCCGACTCATTTTAGACCTCAAGAGTCTAAACAAATTTCTCAGAGTTCCATCCTTGAAGATGGAGACTATTTGGACAATTCTTCCATTGATCCAGGAGGGTCAATATATGACTACCGTGGACTTAAAGGATGCATATCTTCATATTCCTATCCACAAACATCATCACCAGTTTCTAAGGTTTGCCTTCCTGGACAAACATTTTCAGTTTGTGGCTCTTCCCTTCAGGTTAGCCACGGCACCCAGGATCTTCACGAAAGTTCTAGGGTCTTTGCTAGCGGTTCTCAGACCGCGGGGCATTGCAGTGGCATCTTATCTGGACGATATTCTAATCCAGGTGTCGTCTTACCATCTAAGAAAGTCTCATACTGAGTTCACTAATTCCACAGACAAGGGTTCATTTTCTAGGAACTCTGATAGATTCCGTATCCATGAAAATTTTCTTGACGGAAGTCAGAAAGTTAAAGATTCTGAATACATGCCGAACCCTTCAGTCCAATCCTCGGTCTTCAGTGGCTCAGTGCATGGAGGTAATTGGTTTAATGGTGGCGGTGATGGACATCATTCCGTTTGCTCGGTTTCATTTTAGACCTCTACAACTGAGCATGCTCAGACAGTGGAATGGAGATTATGCAGAATTGTCTCCTCAGATAGATATGGATCAGGAGACAAGAGACTCTCTTCTTTGGTGGTTGTCGCTGGATCATCTGTCCCAGGGGACTTGCTTCCGCAGACCTTCATGGGTGATAGTGACAACGGATGCTAGTCTGCTAGGATGGGGTGCAGTCTGGAATTCCCTGAAGGCTCAGGGTGTGTGGACTCTGTCGGAGTCTCTACTTCGCATCAATATTCTGGAGTTGAGAGCAATATTCAATGCGCTTCAAGCTTGGCCTCAGTTGACGTTGGCCAAATTTATCCGATTTCAGTCGGACAACATCACGACTGTGGCTTACATCAATCATCAGGGAGGAACAAGGAGTTCCTTGTCGATGACAGAAGTATCCAAGATAATTTGGTGGGCGGAGGCTCACTCTTGTTATCTGTCAGCAATCTACATCCCAGGTGTGGACAACTGGGAGGCGGATTTTTTGAGCAGACAGACGTTTCATCCGGGGGAATGGGAACTCCATCCGGAGGTCTTTTCCACCCTGATTCTCAGGTGGGGCAGACCGGAATTGGATCTGATGGCATCTCGTCAGAATGCCAAGCTCCCGAGATACGGATCCAGGGATCCTCAGGCCGAACTGATAGATGCCTTGGCAGTGCCTTGGTCGTTCAACCTAGCTTTTCTGTTTCCACCGTTTGCTCTCCTTCCCCGGGTGATTGCACGGATCAGAAAGGAGAGGGCTTCGGTGATTCTAATTGCTCCGGCGTGGCCCCGCAGGACTTGGTATGCCGATCTGGTGGACATGTCCTCTCTGCTGCTGTGGAAACTTCCATTGAGGCAGGACCTTCTCATTCAGGGGCCCTTCCATCATCCAAATTTAATTTCTCTGCAGCTGACTGCTTGGAGATTGAACACTTGATTTTATCTAAGCGAGGGTTCTCTGATTCGGTCATTAATATCTTGATCCAGGCACGTAAGCCTGTTACTAGAAAGATTTACCATAAGATATGGCATAAATATCTTTATTGGTGCAAATCCAAGGGCTACTCATGGAGTAAGATTAGGATTCCTAGAATTTTGTCTTTTCTCCAAGAAGGATTGGAGAAAGGGTTATCAGCAAGTTCCTTAAAGGGGCAGATTTCTGCTTTATCTATCTTGCTACACAAACGTCTGGCAGATGTTCCAGATGTTCAATCTTTTTGTCAGGCACTGACTAGAATCAAGCCTTTAGACCAATTGCTCCTCCTTGGAGTTTGAATTTAGTTCTTAATGTTCTTCAAGGGGTTCCGTTTGAACCCATGCATTCCATAGATATTAAGTTAATATCTTGGAAAGTTTTTTTTTTTTGGTTGCTATTTCTTCTGCTTGCAGAGTTTCTGAACTTTCAGCTTTACAATGTGATTCTCCTTATCTTATTTTCCATTCAGATAAGGTGGTTTTGTGTACCAGACCTGGTTTCCTCCCTAAGGTTGTCTCTAATAAGAATATTAATCAGGAAATTGTTGTTCCTTCCTTGTGTCCCAATCCTTCTTCTAAGAAGGAGCGTCTGTTACATATCTTGGACGTGGTCCGTGCTCTCAAGTTTTATTTGCAGGCGACTAAAGAGTTTCGTCAATCATCTTCATTGTTTGTTCTTTTTTCTGGAAGACGTAGGGGTCGGAAAGCTACGGCGACCTCTTTCTTTTTCGTTGAAGAGTATCATCCATGTTGCATATGAGACTGCTGGACAGCAGCCTCCAGAACGTATTACGGCTCACTCTACTAGGGCTGTGGCTTCCTCATGGGCATTCAAAAATAATGCTTCTGTTGAACAGATTTGCAAGGCTGCAACTTGGTCGTCTCTTCACACTTTTTCCAAATTTGATACTTTTGCTTCATCTGAGGCTGTTTTTGGGGGGAGAGGTTTTTCAAGCACTGGTGCCTTCTGTTTAGGTTCCTGTCTTGTCCCTCCCTTTCATCCGTGTCCTATAGCTTTGGTATTGTAAGGATGAAATCCGTGGACTCGCCATATCTTGTAAAAGAAAAGGAATTTTATGCTTGCCTGATAAATTTATTTTACGATATGACGGGTCCACGGCCCACCCTGTCGTTTTCTAGAGACAGGTTTTTATTTTTGTTAAACTTCAGTCACCTCTGCTCCTTGGCTTTTCCTTTCTCTTCCTAACGTCGGTCGAATGACTGGGTTGGGGGGGAAGGGAGGAGCTATTTATGCAGCTCTGCTGTGGAGCTCTTTGCCTCCTCCTGCTGACCAGGAGGCGATATCCCATAAGTAAGGATGAAATCCGTGGACTCGTCATATCGTAAAAGAAATACATTTATTAGGCAAGCATAAATTTCCTTTTTTTTATCTCAGGGCAGACATGCTTTCTTTAGCAGGAACTTTTCAGAAGAGGGAAGAACCTCTTGCAAGTATATGTCTGATACTTTCAGGGACTTGCATGCCAAGCCCAATGAAACCTGAAGTTCAGTTTTGTCTTGTTCACTGTAACCTTAGATTTCAAGTGTAGACTATTTAAGGAGAACATGCTTTTTCAATTGTTTCTCATCCTTAATTAAATGAAACAGTATTTTTATAATAGTTACAATTAAACTTTACCAGATTCCCTTTTTCTAAGATCCTTGCTTTTCTTTAAGCTCTTTTAGGAACTTTATTCTTGTTTCAAAGAAGAAAGATCGGTTATGCCCTTCAAACTTGAAATAATGCCAATCTCTCATTTTAATATGAGGTCTGTTCACTCATCCATTCTTGCTCTGGTACCAGATCACAACATGACCATCATATATTACATATATGCTGCCCTTCGTATTATGATCTTTTCAGTTTTTCTCCGTTTTTTTTGCCTGTACCCTGTTCCAAAAGTCTTTACTGAAGTCTCTACTGCTACTCTAGAAAAGATCAGATGTTAGAAGAGCTCAGTAAGCCTGTATCTATTAAATACCTTGAGGCAGAGTAGTCAACTGGTATTTCAAGCTATTGAGACTTTTATATGATAGGTAAATATGACTGAAAGCGCTTTGCATCCATCAGATATTGGCTCACATAATCTAATAACACTCAACAAATAAACAAATATATAAGAAAGAAAACTTGTCTAGTCTGCATCATTTTTACTGGAAGAAATATGTTCTATAATACAGATGGCACATTAACCTTGAGCAACCTGATAGAATCTTGTTGCCTCCAGTTCTAATCTCATTCACAAATGTGTTCATCAGATTGTAGTGGAGAATGCTCCCATTCATTTTAGTATTTTTATTCTGTAACTTCTATGGCTAAAAGACTTTCCATCTGTTCTTATAATGCCATAATAACTAGTCTTAATCGTTTTAAGACACACAAGTAAAGTTAATGCTGTAGCCAGATGATACAGTTACACAGCCCTGTGTGTTCTATTTTCGTGACATGGCACCATACCTTTTGATATGATTCTACGCAACAGCTAATCAGAGCCTTTTAAAGGGACAGTGTAGACCAATTGTCATATAACTGCATGTAATAGACACTACTATAAAGAAGAATATGCACAGATACTGATATAAACATCCAGTATAAAACCTTTTAAAAACTTACTTAGAAACTCCCAGTTTAGCACTGTTGATGAGGTTACACCCACTGAAAGGGGCTGGGAAAACAGGAAGAGAAGACACTCTGCCCTTCCCTGCATATGAAAAGACAGATAACAACAGGAACAACGATATAACAAAAGAAGTGCCGCATGTGTTTATCAATAGACTTCACAAATGTATAATTCAAATAAGCACAGGGTACTCACATTTATGAGTGGCACCCTAGTGTGCCAAATGACGCATGCTGGGTGTTTGCAGCAGCCCAGCTGGCTGAACTCCGGTATAAGCAGGAACACTGGATCTTCAGTAATACCCTGTGTCTAGGCTCTAGCGTTTTAAGTAGGATATAGGAGCGTGTCTAGCGCTTTAAGTAGGACATAGGAGCGTCCCTTTCTAATAGTGCGTTGAACTATCTTCCATTTAACATAAACAGAAGCAGCAGGAGTCTGTAAACGAGTGTATAACACTCTGGGGCTTGGTTAGGAGTCTGAAAATTAGCACAATGTTATTAAAAAAATAAGCAAAACTATACATTGTTACAAATGAATCATTTACAAAACTTTTATGCAAAGAAAAATCTAGTATACAATGTCCCTTTAAATGAAATTTATCAGCACCTAGTGTCTGTATTTTCATCCCCCATAAAAAGGCAAAAAGGAGATCCATTGACAAAACCCCATAGCAACCCCCCCGAGTGTTGCATCACCCTAGGGTCTCAACAACATTCCAGTTTTACTTCTATTATCTAATTTGCTACATTCTTTAGATATCCTTTCTTGAAGAAATAGCAATGCACATGTTTGAGCCAATCACACGTGGCATCTATGTGTAGCCACCAATCGGCAGCGACTGAGCCGTATTTAAATATGGTTTTCAACAACGGATATCAAGAGAATGAAGTAAATGAGATTATAGACGTAAACTGGAAAATTGCATTCTCTTTCTAAATCACGAAAGAAAAAAAAAATAATTTCATGTCCCTTTTAAGATTTCATAGTAGATTTTGCCTGGCTTCTTATTTTGCATTAATTTCTTTTATACTTGAGCATTACAATTCTAGAATTCTTGGGATTACACATGGAATCCAGTTTCACATGAGTTTTAAAAGATTGTGAGGGGTATAACAGTGAAATAAATAAATAAATAAAGAATACGTTGGGAGCCATTGCATTTGATTGATTAGTGTCAAATGGCTTTAGTATATACCAGTCTGAATCAGATGTTTAACATGGGGTGTTAGATGTTAATATTAAAGTTAAAAAGAAAAAAAAAACCTCTACATAGGGCTCTTTTTATCAGTTGCCAGACGGGCAAGATTCGCTATCCGGAATCTCACCCACCAGGCATCATGACAAGCGTGCAGCATTCTCTGTCTGCACTTAATGTTGTGCAAGCAATTGCTTGTGGAGCGACGTTCACTGCTCTTGTGCAATCACTAGCACTAGTTTGTCATCTGATCAGGATTAGTTAACTCCACTACCCTTGAGGTGGCTGAGAGGCTAAGTCACAGTCACTTAAAGGGCCATGATACCCAAATGTTGAAACACTTGAATATGATGCAGCATAGCTGCAAAAAGCTGACTAGAAAATATCACCTGAACATCTCTATGTAAAAAAGAAAGATATTTTACCTCAAAATGTCCCAAGTATTCACATCGCATTGTAAATCAATATTCCTATCCCGGAACAGGCAAGGGAGCGAGCTCATCTTATTTACCTATTCAGTTTAAGGAAGTTTACTATGAAATCTCATGAGATCACAGTAAAAGAGTTCATGACCTCAGCACTGCTGATGCTGATTGGCTGCAGTTAATTTCCTCATTTTTTTTTTTTTTTTTTACCTGCAGCTGGACAGCAGCTGAATTATAACTTTTTACACAGAACTTACTCTGGTGAGCTGAGGAAATTGTGAGGTTAAATATCTTCCTTTTTTACACAGAGATGCTCAGGTGATATTTTCCCGTCAGCTTTTTACGGTTATACTGCATCAGTTTCACGTGATTTAGCAAATGAGTATTATGTCCCTTTAACTAGCTGTGATTTTGAGATAAAATATAATCTTTTTACAGTTGTGCTGCATCACTTTTAATGATTTTACATATGGGTTACATAAAAAGGAACATGAAACCCAAATTTTTTATTTCATGTTTAAAACAGAGCATACAATTTTAACCAACTTTTCAAAATGACTTCTACTATCAAATTTCTTCATCCTTTGTTGAAAGAGCAAAAATCCACCACTAGGAGATAGCTGAACACATAAACTAAGTCAATGACAAGAGGCATATATGTACATTAACCAATTAGCAGCTAGCTCCCAGTAGTACACTGCTGCGAATGAACCTACCTATATATGCTTTTCAACAAAGGATGTTAAAAGAACAAGGACAGATGCATTAGAAGTAAATTGGGAAGTTGTTTAAAATTGTATACTCTGAATCATGAAAGAATATTTTTGGATTTACTGTCCCTTTAAGCTAATCTTTTTTTTGTTTGTTTTTTCCTTTTTTTTTTCTTCAGTGATAGACATACAGGGAGTGCAGAATTATTAGGCAAGTTGTATTTTTGAGGATTAATTTTATTATTGAACAACAACCATGTTCTCAATGAACCCAAAAAACTCATTAATATCAAAGCTGAATAGTTTTGGAAGTAGTTTTTAGTTTGTTTTTAGTTATAGCTATTTTAGGGGGATATCTGTGTGTGCAGGTGACTATTACTGTGCATAATTATTAGGCAACTTAACAAAAAACAAATATATACCCATTTCAATTATTTATTTTTACCAGTGAAACCAATATAACATCTCAACATTCACAAATATACATATCTGACATTCAAAAACAAAACAAAAACAAATCAGTGACCAATATAGCCACCTTTCTTTGCAAGGACACTCAAAAGCCTGCCATCCATGGATTCTGTCAGTGTTTTGATCTGTTCACCATCAACATTGCGTGCAGCAGCAACCACAGCCTCCCAGACACTGTTCAGAGAGGTGTACTGTTTTCCCTCCTTGTAAATCTCACATTTGATGATGGACCACAGGTTCTCAATGGGGTTCAGATCAGGTGAACAAGGAGGCCATGTCATTAGATTTTCTTCTTTTATACCCTTTCTTGTCAGCCACGCTGTGGAGTACTTGGACGCGTGTGATGGAGCATTGTCCTGCATGAAAATCATGTTTTTCTTGAAGGATGCAGACTTCTTCCTGTACCACTGCTTGAAGAAGGTGTCTTCCAGAAACTGGCAGTAGGACTGGGAGTTGAGCTTGACTCCATCCTCAACCCGAAAAGGCCCCACAAGCTCATCTTTGATGATACCAGCCCAAACCAGTACTCCACCTCCACCTTGCTGGCGTCTGAGTCGGACTGGAGCTCTCTGCCCTTTACCAATCCAGCCACGGGCCCATCCATCTGGCCCATCAAGACTCACTCTCATTTCATCAGTCCATAAAACCTTAGAAAAATCATTCTTGAGATATTTCTTGGCCCAGTCTTGACGTTTCAGCTTGTGTGTCTTGTTCAGTGGTGGTCGTCTTTCAGCCTTTTTTACCTTGGCCATGTCTCTGAGTATTGCACACCTTGTGCTTTTGGGCACTCCAGTGATGTTGCAGCTCTGAAATATGGCCAAACTGGTGGCAAGTGGCATCTTGGCAGCTGCACGCTTGACTTTTCTCAGTTCATGGGCAGTTATTTTGCGCCTTGGTTTTTCCACACGCTTCTTGCGACCCTGTTGACTATTTTGAATGAAACGCTTGATTGTTCGATGATCACGCTTCAGAAGCTTTGTAATTTTAAGAGTGCTGCATCCCTCTGCAAGATATCTCACTATTTTTGACTTTTCTGAGCCTGTCAAGTCCTTCTTTTGACCTATTTTGCCAAAGGAAAGGAAGTTGCCTAATAATTATGCACACCTGATATAGGGTGTTGATGTCATTAGACCACACCCCTTCTCATTACAGAGATGCACATCACCTAATATGCTTAATTGGTAGTAGGCTTTCGAGCCTATACAGCTTGGAGTAAGACAACATGCATAAAGAGGATGATGTGGTCAAAATACTCATTTGCCTAATAATTCTGCACTCCCTGTAGACCAGCATAATACTACCGTCAACTTATTTTAGATTTTTTTTTTAAGCAGTTAGATGATGAATTTGCTATACATCTTGCATATCCTGATCTCCAGTTTGTATGTTGACCATATTAAATGCATTTTTAGGACTATAATAAACATTTTCTTTTGTGTATTGTAATATTCATTTTTTTTTCTTTTATAGCTTTTAGATTTCCTGGATCAGCATCCATTTTCGTTTATCCCTTTAATCCAGAAATCACTGGAATTCGCAATTAGATATGTGTTCACAGAAGCTGGCGATGGAATTGTATTTGAGCGTTTCATTGTGCAGTGTATGAGACTTATTAAGATGATTGTTAAGAATGATTCTTACAAACCATCGAAAAACTTTGAAGGTAAACTTGTATTTTATCAACTTTTTTTGCAGTTGTCATAACAGACTTTTTGTTCATGTTTGTTCATATTTTTTTAGGTGGATAATCAAATGTTAACACTAATACTATACTGCTGGCAAAGATGTGTGAAATACAGTATTTCCTGCGTGTTTGACTCACTTTTTAACAAAAAATGTCCCATAAAATGTTCTCCGTCTTGTGTATATATATTTTTTTTAACCAGGTTATTGAGAAATATGATATGACAAACAATTTCGATATATCAAATACAAAAACACACAATTGCAAAATCTCTATATTTATTACTTTTCAAATGGTAGATTTTAATAATTAAAAACCGTTTCAGATAGATCATACAGTTTTAAGCAACTTTCAAATTTTCTCCTATTATCAATCAGCTAGCGCTACCCAGGTGCTGAACCAAAAATGGGCCAGCTCCTAAGCTTACATTCCTGCTTTTTTAAATAAAGAAACTAAGAAAACAAAGAAAAAATCATAATATTAGTTACTTAAAATTGCATGCTCTCTCTGAATCATGAAAGAAAATAAATGGGTTTCATATGCCTTTAAGCATAAGAAGACTCTGCCGGCAACGGGGCGGCAGGAGAACTCTTCCAGTAGACAGTATAAAAGTTAATTTTTAGATATTATTGAGTGCTTCTGAGTTAAAAAAAAAACAGCACAGAAATAGTTTGTTTTCTGAACTCGTATCTGTAGAATATTATTTTTATATTTGCTGACCCTTTCTCTGATAGTACAGACCATTACTGCATACCAACCAAGGAGTCTGTACGTAGTGTTTCAAATGGAAAACCCCCCAAAAACTATTATCTTCCAGACGTATTAGAGACCTGTTCTGAAATCACATCTCTAGAGTCAACCATCATTTATATACAACTTGAAATGCGAGTATCCTTGTCAAATGTGTTTCACATATACATTTCCCAGATAGCTATCATTTGGTAATATGTCTGCCTGTGGTTTTTTTTTTAATGAAAAAAATCCTTCTGTTTTCAAGAATTTGTCATTTTTGTGTATTTGTGTCATTTTTGTGTATCCATACAACTATATTTGGAGCTTCCACCATTTTCCATATGCAGATATTTAGCCCTGTTACTGAAAATATTTAAAAAAAAAAAAAGAAGAAAATTTTGATGGGGTGAAACATTTTTTTGGATAGATATTAAACAGCCATAAACTTGTGTTTAAGAGCATATTAAATATCTGAGAATCTGCAACTGCCTTTCAGTAATCTGTTGTCATCCATATTTTATTCTAAATACTTGATAATTAGACCAGAGGGAGTAAAGGCAGGACTTACAGAATGAATGTGCACGTGTCATCTGTGCCTTATTGTCTCTAATCATTGGCCAATAATTATAATTTTCGATCATTTTCTGTTTTCCTTGCCAACTAATTTCTTGATTTACGTCTCTTAAAGGGACATTACATTTATAACTGCAGTGAAAAATTGCATTGCAAAAGAATTGTTTTTAAATCATGTTTATTAGCTTAATTTACATTTTTTTTCTAGATCTAGAATAATTCAGGGATACACCACTTAAAAAAAACCTGGTCGAATGCCTTTTCTCCATTGTCTGGAAAAATTTTGTTCTGAGCTAACTAATCACTGTTTAGAATGTGTCAGGCTTAGGTAAATTTCACCATAGAAAGATTGAGACTCTCCAGCTTAAGATACTTGTACAGCAAAAACAGACAAAATAAATAGCAATCTTATTTTATTTTCTCTTAATAAAACATTTTACATGTAGATTAAAGGGACAGTAAACACCAGAATTTTTGTTGTTTAAAAAGGTAGATAATCCCTTTATTACCCATTCCCCAATTTTGCATAACCAACACAGTTATAATAATATACTTTCTTTCTTTCATGTAATTAGCAAGAGTCCATGAGCTAGTGACGTATGGGATATACATTCCTACCAGGAGGGGCAAAGTTTCCCAAACCTCAAAATGCCTATAAATACACCCCTCACCACACCCACAAATCAGTTTTTACAAACTTTGCCTCCTATGGAGGTGGTGAAGTAAGTTTGTGCTAGATTCTACGTTGATATGCGCTCCGCAGCAAGTTGGAGCCCGGTTTTCCTCTCAGCGTGCAGTGAATGTCAGAGGGATGTGAAGAGAGTATTGCCTATTTGAATGCAATGATCTCCTTCTACGGGGTCTATTTCATAGGTTCTCTGTTATCGGTCGTAGAGATTCATCTCTTACCTCCCTTTACAGATCGACGATATACTCTTATATATACCATTACCTCTACTGATTCTTGTTTCAGTACTGGTTTGGCTTTCTACTACATGTAGATGAGTGTCCTGGGGTAAGTACGTCTTATTTTCTGTGACACTCTAAGCTATGGTTTGGCACTTTTATATAAAGTTCTAAATATATGTGTTTAAACATTTATTTGCCTTGACTCAGGATGTTCAACGTTCCTTATTTCAGACAGTCAGTTTCATATTTGGGATAATGCATATGAATAAATCATTTTTTTACCTTAAAATTTGACTTTTTTTCCTGTGGGCTGTTAGGCTCGCGGGGGCTGAAAATGCTTCATTTTATTGCGTCATTCTTGGCGCGGACTTTTTTGGCGCAAATTTTTTTTTTTCTGTTTCCGGCATCATACGTGTCGCCGGAAGTTGCGTCACTTTTGACGTTTTTTTGCGCCAAAAGTGTCGGCGTTCCGGATGTGGCGTCATTTTTGGCGCCAAAAGCATTTAGGCGCCAAATAATGTGGGCGTCTTTTTTGGCGCTTAAAAATATGGGCGTCACTATTGTCTCCACATTATTTAAGTCTCATTATTTATTGCTTCTGGTTGCTAGAAGTTTGTTCACTGGCATTTTTTCC
This sequence comes from Bombina bombina, assembly GCF_027579735.1. Lineage (NCBI taxonomy): Eukaryota > Metazoa > Chordata > Amphibia > Anura > Bombinatoridae > Bombina > Bombina bombina. Next base: position 160,078,951 of record NC_069500.1, read on the forward strand.
CATTCCTGAAACTGTCATTTAAGGAATTTGATCAATTTTGCTTTATATGTTGTTTTTTCTATTACATATTGCAAGATGTCCCAGATTGACACTGAGTCAGAAGATACTTCTGGAAAAACACTGCCTGGTGCTGGATCTACCAAAGTTAAGTGTATCTGCTGTAAACTTGTGGTATCTGTTCCTCCAGCTGTTGTTTGTAATGAATGTCATGACAAACTTGTTAATGCAGATATTTCCTTTAGTACTGTTACATTACCTGTTGCTGTTCCGTCAACATCTAATACTCAGAGTGTTCCTGTTAACATAAGAGATTTTGTTTCTAAATCCATTAAGAAGGCTATGTCTGTTATTCCTCCTTCTAGTAAACGTAAAAGGTCTTTTAAAACTTCTCATTTTTCAGATGAATTTTTAAATGAACATCATCATTCTGATTCTGATAATGGTTCCTCTGGTTGAGAGGATTCTGTCTCAGAGGTTGATGCTGATAAATCTTCATATTTATTCAAAATGGAATTTATTCGTTCTTTGCTTAAAGAAGTCTTAATTGCATTAGAAATAGAGGATTCTGGTCCTCTTGATACTAAATCTAAACGTTTAAATAAGGTTTCTCTTGTTAAGTGTGTTCAGTCCACGGGTCATCCATTACTTATGGGATATATTCTCCTTCCCAACAGGAAGTTGCAAGAGGATCACCCAAGCAGAGCTGCTATATAGCTCCTCCCCTCACATGTCATATCCAGTCATTCTCTTGCAACCCTCAACAAAGAAGGAGGTCGCGAGAGGTGCTGGAGTTTTTACTTAATTATTCTTCAATCAAAAGTTTGTTATTTTAAATGGCACCGGAGTGTGCTGTTTTTCTATCTCAGGCAGTATTTGGAAGAAGAAACTGCCTGCGTTTTCTATGATCTTAGCGGGCGTAACTAAGATCCACTGGCTGTTCTCGACATTCTGAGGAGTGGGGTAACTTCAGAAAATGGGAATAGCATGCGGGGTCTCCCGCAAATGAGGTATGTGCAGTACAATATTTTCTGGGAATGGAATTGACTAAGAAAACACTGCTGTTACCCGTATGATGTAAGTACAGCCTTAAATGCAGTAGTAGTGACTGGTATCAGGCTGATAAATGTATGCACAGTAGAGTTATTTTCTAGGGACTAGAATTTGACTGAAAAAATACTGTTAATACTGATATAATGTGTGAGCCTTAACTGCAGTAGAAGCGACTGGTAGCAGGCTTAGTAATAACTTTACACAGCATCTGAAATGTTGTTTTTTAAAATGTTTACTGGCATGTTAATCGTTTTGTGAGGTACTTTGGTGATAAATCTTTTTGGGCATGATTTTTTTTCCACACGGCTAACGTATATTTCTGCATAGAAACCGTTATATCAGGTCTCCCACTGTTGTAATAGGAGTGGGAGGGACCTTTTTTAGCGCCTTGTTGCGCAGTTAAAATTCTAGCACAGTCTTCCTGCTTCTTCCTCTTTGATCCAGGACGTCTCCAGAGAGCTCAGGGATCTTCAAAATTCGTTTTTGAGGGAGGTAATCAGTCACAGCAGACCTGTGACAGTGTGTTTGACTGTAATAAAAGCGTTAAATCTTAATTTGATATCCGTTTTTTGGGTACTGAGGGGTTAATCATCCTTTTGCTAATGGGTGCAATCCTCTGCTAATTAATACATTTAAAGAATTGTTGACTATAACTGAACTAGTTCTTTGTTATTCAATTGTGTTTTAAAAAAAAAAAAAAAAAAGCGCTGCAGCGTTTTTTATATTGCTTGTAAATTTATTGAAGTAATTTCCAAGCTTGCTAGCTTCATTGCTAGTCTGTTTAAACATGTCTGATACAGAGGAATCTGCTTGTTCATTATGTTTAAAAGCCGATGTGGAGCCCAATAGAAATATGTGTACCAATTGTATTGATATTACTTTGAATAAAAGTCAATCTGTACCGATAAATAAATTATCACCAGACAACGAGGGGGAAGTTATGCCGTCTAACTCTCCTCACGTGTCAGTACCTTAGTCTCCCGCTCGGGAGGTGCGTAAGATTGAGGCGCCAAGTACATCAAGGCCCTTACAAATCACTTTACATGATATGGCTAATGTTATGAAAGAAGTATTATACAATATGCCCGAGTTAAGAGGCAAGCGCGACAGCTCTGGGTTAAGGACAGAGCGCGCCGATGACACGAGAGCCGTGTCTGATACTGCGTCACAATTTGCAGAACATGAGGACGGAGAGCTTCATTCTGTGGGTGACGGTTCTGATTCGGGGAGACCGAATTCAGAAATTTCAAATTTTAAATTTAAGCTTGAGAACCTCCGCGTGTTGCTAGGGGAGGTGTTAGCGGCTCTGAATGATTGTGACACGGTGGCAATCCCAGAGAAATTATGTAGGCTGGATAAATACTATGCGGTACCGGTGTGTACTGACGTTTTTCCTATACCAAAGAGGCTTACAGAGATTATTAGCAAGGAGTGGGATAGACCCGGTTTTCCTTTTTCCCCTCCTCCGATATTTAGAAAAATGTTCCCTATAGACGCCACCATGGCAGACGGTCCCTAAGGTGGAGGGAGCAGTTTCTACTTTAGCCAAGCGTACCACTATCCCGGTGGAGGATAGCTGTGCTTTCTCAGATCCAATGGATAAAAAATTAGAGGGTTACCTTAAGAAAATGTTTGTTCAACAAGGTTTTATATTACAGCCTCTTGCATGCATTGCGCCTGTCACTGCTTCAGCGGCATTCTGGTTTGAGTCTCTGGAAGAGGCGATTCGCACAGCACCATTGGATGAATCTTTGAGCAAGATTAGAACCCTTAAGCTGGCTAATGTGTTTGTTTCGGATGCTGTAGTGCATTTAACCAAACTTACGGCTAAGAATTCCGGATTCGCCATACAGGCGCGCAGAGCGCTATGGCTTAAATCCTGGTCAGCAGATGTAACTTCTAAGTCTAAACTACTAAACATTCCTTTCAAAGGGCAGACCTTATTCGGGCCCGGCTTGAAGGAAATTATTGCTGACATTACTGGAGTTAAGGGCCACACCCTTCCTCAGGACAGGTCCAAATCAAAGGCCAAACATTCTAATTTTCGTGCCTTTCGTAACTTCAAGGCAGGAGCAGCGTCAACTTCCTCCGCTCCAAAACAGGAAGGAACTACTGCTCGTTACAGACAGGGTTGGAAAGGCAACCAGTCATGGAACAAGGGCAAGCAGGCCAGAAAGCCTACTTCCGCCCCTAAGACAGCATGAAGACAGGGCCCCCTTTCCGGAGACTGATCTAGTGGGGGGCAGACTTTCTCTCTTCGCCCAGGCTTGGGCAAGAGATGTACAGGATCCCTGGACGTTGGAGATTATATCTCAGGGATACCTTCTGGATTTCAAAACTTCTCCTCCACAAGGGAGGTTTCATCTGTCAAGGTTATCAACAAACCTAGTAAAGAAAGAGGCATTTCTACAATGTGTACAAGACCTCTTAGTGATGGGAGTGATCCACCCAGTTCCGCGAACGGAACAGGGGCAAGGGTTTTATTCAAATCTGTTTGTGGTTCCCAAGAAAGAGGGAACTTTCAGACCAATCTTAGACTTAAAAATCTTAAACAAATTCCTAAGGGTTCCGTCGTTCAAGATGGAAACCATTCGGACCATCCTACCCATGATCCAAGAGGGTCAATATATGACCACAGTGGACTTAAAGGATGCCTACCTTCACATACCGATTCACAAAGATCATTATCGGTACCTAAGGTTTGCCTTTCTTGACAAGCATTACCAGTTTGTAGCTCTTCCCTTCGGGTTAGCTACGGCCCCGAGAAATTTTACAAAGGTTCTGGGCTCACTTCTGGCGGTACTAAGACCACGAGGCATAGCGGTGGCTCCGTACCTAGACGACATTCTGATACAAGTGTCAAGTTTTCAAAATGCAAAGTCTCATACAGAGATAGTTCTAGCATTTCTGAGGTCGCATGGGTGGAAAGTGAACGTGGAGAAGGGTCCCTTTTCTAGGGACTCTTATAGATTCTGTAGAGATGAAGATTTACCTGACGGAGTCCAGGTTATCAAAGATTCTCAATGCTTGCCGTGTCCTTCACTCCATTCCAAGCCCATCAGTAGCTCAGTGCATGGAAGTAATCGGCTTAATGGTCACGGCAATGGACATAGTGCCATTTGCGCGCCTACATCTCAGACCTCTGCAACTATGCATGCTAAGTCAATGGAACGGGGATTACTCAGATCTGTCCCCTTTGCTAAATCTGGACCAGGAGACCAGAGATTCTCTTCTCTGGTGGTTGTCACGGGTTCATCTGTCCAAAGGAATGACTTTTCGCAGACCAGATTGGACGATTGTAGCAACAGATGCCAGCCTACTAGGCTGGGGAGCAGTCTGGAACTCCCTGAAGGCTCAGGGATCGTGGACTCAGGAGGAGAGACTCCTCCCGATAAACATTCTAGAATTAAGAGCAATATTCAATGCTCTTCTAACTTGGCCTCAGTTAGCAACACTGAGGTTCATCAGATTTTAGTCGGACAACATCACGACTGTGGCTTACATCAATCATCAAGGGGTAACCAGGAGTTCCCTAGCGATGTTGGAAGTCTCGAAGATAATTCGCTGGGCAGAGTCTCACTCTTGCCACCTGTCAGCGATCTACATCCCAGCCGTGGAGAACTGGGAGGCGGATTTTCTAAGTCGACAGACCTTTCATCCGGGGGAGTGGGAACTTCACCCGGAGGTATTTGCTCAACTGATTCGTCGTTGGGGCAAACCGGATCTGGATCTCATGGCATCTCGCCAGAACGCCAAGCTTCCTAGTTACGGATCCAGGTCCAGGGACCCGGGTGCGGTGCTGGTAGATGCACTAGCAGCCCCTTGGGTTTTTAACATAGCTTATGTGTTTCCACCTTTTCCGTTGCTACCTAGACTGATTGCCAGGATCAAACAGGAGAGAGCATCGGTGATTCTGATGGCGCCTGCGTGGCCACGCAGGACCTGGTATGCAGACCTAGTGGACATGTCGTCCTGTCCACCATGGTCTCTACCCCTGAGGCAGGACCTTCTAATCCAGGGTCCTTTCAACCATCCAAACCTAATTTCTCTGAGGCTGACTGCTTGGAAATTGAACGCTTGATTCTATCAAAGCGTGGGTTTTCGGATTCGGTTATTGATACATTAATACAGTCTCGGAAACCTGTTACCAGAAAAATTTACCACAAGATATGGCGTAAATATTTATATTGGTGTGAATCCAAAAATTACTCATGGAGTAAGGTTAGGATTCCTAGGATATTGTCTTTTCTACAAGAGGGTTTAGAAAAGGGCTTATCCGCTAGTTCGCTAAAGGGACAGATTTCTGCTCTGTCTATTCTTTTACACAAGCGTCTGGCAGAGAATCCAGACGTCCAGGCTTTTTGCCAGGCTTTGGCTAGGATTAAGCCTGTGTTTAAAACTGTTGCTCCTCCGTGGAGCTTAAACTTGGTTCTTAAAGTTCTTCAGGGTGTTCCGTTTGAACCCCTTCATTCCATTGATATTAAGCTTTTATCTTGGAAAGTTCTGTTTTTGATGGCTATTTCCTCGGCTCGAAGAGTCTCTGAGTTATCTGCCTTACATTGTGATTCTCCTTATCTGATCTTTCATTCAGACAAGGTAGTCCTGCGTACGAAACCTGGGTTTTTACCTAAGGTTGTTTCTAACAGGAATATCAATCAAGAGATTGTTGTTCCATCGTTATGTCCTAATCCTTCTTCAAAGAAGGAACGTCTTTTGCATAATCTAGACGTGGTCCGTGCCCTGAAGTTCTACTTACAGGCAACTAAAGATTTTCGGCAAACTTCTTCTCTGTTTGTCGTTTACTCTGGACAGAGGAGAGGTCAAAAGGCTTCGGCTACCTCTCTCTCTTTTTGGCTTCGTAGCATAATATGCTTAGCCTATGAGACTGCTGGACAGCAGCCTCCTGAAATAATTACAGCTCATTCCACTAGAGCTGTGGCTTCCACCTGGGCCTTTAAGAATGAGGCCTCTGTTGAACAGATTTGCAAGGCTGCAACTTGGTCTTCACTTCATACTTTTTCCAAATTTTACAAATTTGACACTTTTGCTTCTTCGGAGGCTGTTTTTGGGAGAAAGGTTCTACAGGCAGTGGTTCCTTCTGTTTAATGTTCCTGCCTTGTCCCTCCCATCATCCGTGTACTTTAGCTTCGGTATTGGTATCCCATAAGTAATGGATGACTCGTGGACTGAACACACTTAACAAGAGAAAACATAATTTATGCTTTCTCTTGTTAAGTGTGTTCAGGAATCTATGAACTTTTAGGTAAATTGATCCTCCAACCATGATCTTAAAGAAACAACACAAGTCGATTCGTATGAGATTCTGCTAAATGTGAAGACTGAGCAAGTACCAAGATATCGTCCAAATAAGGAAATACCACAATACCCTGTTCTCTGATTACAGACAGAAGGGCACCGAGAACCTTTGTAAAAATTATTGGAGCTGTTGCTAGGCCAAACGGCAGAGCCACAAACTGGTAATGCTTGTCTAGGAAAGAGAATCTCAGAAACTGATAGTGATCTGGATGAATCGGAATATGCAGATATACACTTAACACACTTAACAAGAGAAAACATAATTTATGCTTACCTGATAAATTTATTTCTCTTGTACTGTGTTCTGTCCACGGCCCGCCCTGTCTTTTTGAGGCAGGTTCTAAATTTTAAATTATAACTCCAGTCACCACTGCACCCTATAGTTTCTCCTTTCTCGTCTTGTTTCGGTCGAATGACTGGATATGACATGTGAGGGGAGGAGCTATATAGCAGCTCTGCTTGGGTGTTCCTCTTGCAACTTCCTGTTGGGAAGGAGAATATATCCCATAAGTTATGGATGACCCGTGGACTGAACACACTACAAGAGAAATAAATTTATCAGGTAAGCATAAATTATGTTTTTTAAATCTCCTGTAGTTATTCCAGAAGTTTTTCCTGTCCCTGATGCTATTTCTGAAGTAATCTCCAGGGAATGGAATAATTTGGGTAATTCATTTACTCCTTCTAAACGTTTTAAGCAATTATATCCTGTGCCGTCTGACAGATTAGAGTTTTGGGACAAAATCCCTAAGGTTGATGGGGATGTCTCTACTCTTGCTAAACGTACTACTATTCCTACGGCAGATAGTACTTCCTTTAAGGATCCTTTAGATAGGAAGATTGAATCCTTTCTAAGAAAAGCTTACTTATGTTCAGGTAATCTTGTTAGACCTGCTATATCTTTAGCGGATGTTGCTGCAGCTTCAACCTTTTGGTTAGAAGCTTTAGTGCAACAAGTAACAGATCATAATTCTCATAGCATTGTTAATCTTCTTCAACATGCTAATAACTTTATTTGTGATGCCATCTTTGATATCATTAGAGTTGATGTCAGGTATATGTCTCTAGCTATTTTAGCTAGAAGAGCTTTATGGCTTAAAACTTGGAATGCTGATATGTCTTCTAAGTCTACTTTGCTTTCCCTTTCTTTCCAGGGTAATAAATTATTTGGTTCTCAGTTGGATTCTATTATCTCAACTGTTACTGGAGGGAAAGGAACTTTTTTACCACAGGATAAAAAATCTAAGGGTAAATTTAGGTCTAATAATCGTTTTCGTTCCTTTCGTCACAATAAGGAACAAAAGCCTGATCCTTCACCCACAGGAGCGGTATCAGTTTGGAAACCATCTCCAGTCTGGAATAAATCCAAGCCTTTTAGAAAACCAAAGCCAGCTCCCAAGTCCACATGAAGGTGCGGCCCTCATTCCAGCTCAGCTGGTAGGGGGCAGATTACGATTTTTCAAAGAAATTTGGATCAATTCAATTCACAATCTTTGGATTCAGAACATTGTTTTAGAAGGGTACAGAATTGGCTTCAAGATAAGGCCTCCTGCAAAGAGATTTTTTCTTTCCCGTGTCCCAGTAAATCCAGCGAAGGCTCTAGCATTTCTGAAATGTGTTTCAGATCTAGAGTTGGCTGGAGTAATTATGCCAGTTCCAGTTCTGGAACAGGGGCTGGGGTTTTATTCAAATCTCTTCATTGTACCAAAGAAGGAGAATTCCTTCAGACCAGTTCTGGATCTAAAAATATTGAATCGTTATGTAAGGATACCAACATTCAAAATGGTAACTATAAGGACTATCCTGCCTTTTGTTCAGCAAGGGCATTATATGTCCACAATAGATTTACAGGATGCATATCTGCATATTCCGATTCATCCAGATCACTATCAGTTTCTGAGATTCTCTTTCCTAGACAATCATTACCAGTTTGTGCCTCTGCCGTTTGGCCTAGCAACAGCTCCAAGAATTTTTACAAAGGTTCTCGGTGCCCTTCTGTCTGTAATCAGAGAACAGGGTATTGTGGTATTTCCTTATTTGGACGATATCTTGGTACTTGCTCAGTCTTCACATTTAGCAGAATCTCATACGAATCGACTTGTGTTGTTTCTTTAAGATCATGGTTGGAGGATCAATTTACCTAAAAGTTCATTGATTCCTCAGACAAGGGTAACCTTTTTAGGTTTCCAGATAGATTCAGTGTCCATGACTCTGTCTCTGACAGACAAGAGACGTCTAAAATTGATCTCAGCTTGTCGAAACCTTCACTCACAATCATTCCCTTCGGTAGCCTTATGCATGGAAATTCTAGGTCTTATGACTGCTGCATCGGACGCGATCCCCTTTGCTCGTTTTCACATGCGACCTCTTCAACTCTGTATGCTGAACCAGTGGTGCAGGGATTACACAAAGATATCTCAATTAATATCTTTAAAACCGATTGTACGACACTCTCTGACGTGGTGGACAGATCACCATCGTTTAGTTCAGGGGGCTTCTTTTGTTCTTCTGACCTGGACTGTAATTTCAACAGATGCAAGTCTGACAGGTTGGGGAGCTGTTTGGGGGTCTCTGACAGCACAAGGGGTTTGGGAATCTCAGGAGGTGAGATTACCAATCAATATTTTGGAACTCCGTGCAATTTTCAGAGCCCTTCAGTCATGGCCTCTTCTAAAGAGAGAATCGTTCATTTGTTTTCAGACAGACAATGTAACAACTGTGACATATATCAATCATCAAGGAGGCACTCACAGTCCTCTGGCTATGAAAGAAGTATCTCGAATACTGGTATGGGCGGAATCCAGCTCCTGTCTAATTTCTGCGGTTCATATCCCAGGTATAGACAATTGGGAAGCGGATTATCTCAGTCGCCAAACGTTACATCCGGGCGAATGGTCTCTTCACCCAGAGGTATTTCTTCAGATTGTTCAAATGTGGGGACTTCCAGAAATAGATCTGATGGCTTCTCATCTAAACAAGAAACTTCCCAGGTATCTGTCCAGATCCAGGGGTCCTCAGGCGGAAGCAGTGGATGCATTGTCACTTCCTTGGAAGTATCATCCTGCCTATATCTTCCCGCCTCTAGTTCTTCTTCCAAGAGTAATCTCCAAGATTCTGAAGGAATGCTCGTTTGTTCTGCTGGTGGCTCCAGCATGGCCTCACAGGTTTTGGTATGCGGATCTTGTCCGGATGGCCTCTTGCCAACCATGGACTCTTCCGTTAAGACTAGACCTTTTGTCGCAAGGTCCTTTTTACCATCAGGATCTCAAATCCTTAAATTTAAAGGTATGGAGATTGAACGCTTGATTCTTAGTCAAAGAGGTTTCTCTGACTCTGTGATTAATACTATGTTACAGGCTCGTAAATCTGTATCTAGGAAGATATATTATCGAGTCTGGAAGACTTCTATTTCTTGGTGTCTTTCTCATCATTTTTCCTGGCATTCTTTCAGAATTCCTAGAATTTTACAGTTTCTTCGGGATGGTTTGGATAAAGGTTTGTCTGCAAGTTCCTTGAAAGGACAAATCTCTGTTCTTTTTCACAGAAAGATTGCTAATCTTCCTGATATTCATTGTTTTGTACAAGCTTTGGTTCGTATAAAACCTGTTATTAAGTCAATTTCTCCTCCTTGGAGTTTGAATTTGGTTCTGGGGGCTCTTCAAGCTCCTCCGTTTGAACCTATGCATTCATTGGACATTAAATTACTTTCTTGGAAAGTTTTGTTCCTTTTGGCCATCTCTTCTGCCAGAAGAGTCTCTGAATTGTCTGCTCTTTCTTGTGAGTCTCCTTTTCTGATTTTTCATTAGGATAAGGCAGTGTTGCGAACTTCTTTTGAATTTTTACCTAAGGTTGTGAATTCCAACAACATTAGTAGAAAAATTGTAGTTCCTTCATTATGCCCTAATCCTAAGAATTCTAAGGAGAAATCATTGCATTCTTTGGATGTTGTTAGAGCTTTGAAATATTATGTTGAAGCTACTAAGACTTTCCGAAAGACTTCTAGTCTCTTTGTCATCTTTTCCGGTTCTAGAAAAGGCCAGAAAGCTTCTGCCATTTCTTTGGCATCTTGGTTGAAATCTTTAATTCATCATGCCTATGTTGAGTCGGGTAAAACTCCGCCTCAGAGGATTACAGCTCATTCTACCAGGTCAGTTTCTACTTCCTGGGCGTTTAGGAATGAAGCTTCGGTTGATCAGATTTGCAAAGCAGCAACTTGGTCTTCTTTGCATACTTTTACTAAATTCTACCATTTTGATGTGTTTTCTTCTTCTGAAGCAGTTTTTGGTAGAAAAGTACTTCAGGCAGCTGTTTCAGTTTGAATCTTCTGCTTATGTTTTCATTTAAACTTTATTTTGGGTGTGGATTATTTTCAGCAGGAATTGGCTGTCTTTATTTTATCCCTCCCTCTCTAGTGACTCTTGCGTGGAAAAATCCACATCTTGGGTAGTCATTATCCCATACGTCACTAGCTCATGGACTCTTGCTAATATGAAAGAAATGAATTTATCAGGTAAGTTCTTACATAAATTATGTTTTTTTCATCAGGATAAGGCGGTGTTGCGAACTTCTTTTAAATTTTTACCTAAGGTTGTGAATTCTAACAACATTAGCAGAGAAATTGTGGTTCCTTCATTATGTCCTAATCCTAAGAATTCTAAGGAGAGATCATTGCATTCTTTGGATGTAGTTAGAGCTTTGAAATATTATGTTGAAGCTACTAAGAATTTCCGAAAGACTTCTAGTCTATTTGTTATCTTTTCCGGGTCTAGGAAAGGTCAGAAGGCCTCTGCCATTTCTTTGGCATCTTGGTTGAAATCTTTAATTCATCATGCTTATATCGAGTCGGGTAAAACTCCGCCTCAAAGGATTACAGCTCATTCTACTAGGTCAGTTTCTACTTCCTGGGCGTTTAGGAATGAAGCTTCGGTTGATCAGATTTGCAAAGCAGCAACTTGGTCTTCTTTGCATACTTTTACTAAATTCTACCATTTTGATGCGTTTTCGTCTTCTGAAGCAGTTTTTGGTAGAAAAGTACTTCAGGCAGCTGTTTCAGTTTGATTCTTCTGCTTATAATTTCAGTTTTCTTCATTATAAGATTTAAACTTTATTTTGGGTGTGGATTATTTTCAGCGGAATTGGCTGTCTTTATTTTATCCCTCCCTCCCTAGTGACTCTTGCGTGGAAGTTCCACATCTTGGGTATTTATTATCCCATACGTCACTAGCTCATGGACTCTTGCTAATTACATGAAAGAAAACATAATTTATGTAAGAACTTACCTGATAAATTAATTTCTTTCATATTAGCAAGAGTCCATGAGACCCACCCTTTTTTTGTGGTTATTATGATTTTTTTGTATAAAGCACAACTATTCCAATTCCTTATTTTTTATGCTTTCGCACTTTTTTTCTTATCACCCCACTTCTTGGCTATTCGTTAAACTGTGGGTGTGGTGAGGGGTGTATTTATAGGCATTTTGAGGTTTGGGAAACTTTGCCCCTCCTGGTAGGAATGTATATCCCATACGTCACTAGCTCATGGACTCTTGCTAATATGAAAGAAATGAATTTATCAGGTAAGTTCTTACATAAATTATGTTTTTTACCTCTGTGATTACCTTGTATCTATGCCTCTGAAAACTGCCCCCTTATTTCAGTTCTTTTGACAGACTTGTATTTTTAACCAATCAGTGCTGACTCCTAGGAGCTTCACGTGCCTGAGCTCAATGTTATCTATATGAACACATGAACTAACGCCCTCTAGTGGTGAAAAACTGTCAAAATGCTTTCAGATTAGAAGCAGTCTTCAAGGTCTTAGAAATTAGCACATGAACCTCCTAGATTTAGCTTTCAACTAAGAATACCAAGAGAACAAAGCAAAATTGGTAATAAAAGTAAATTGGAAAGTTGTTTAAAATTACATGACCTATTTAAATCATGAAATATTTTTTTTTTACTTTACTGTCCCTTTAAAAGTGACATTAAACGAAACACTTGCATTTGGAGATTTTGGATTCAAATGATTGTGGAAGACAGCGGCCACTCGCAGCATTCGGCTCTTTTTGGAGCTGAATTTCTTCTTGTAAAAATGCAACACACTAAGATCTGGATTGGCACTGATCTTAGTGTGTTACACTTTCACAAGAAGCAATCTGGTTCCTAAAAGAGTCGAATGCCGCGAGTGGCAGCCTTCTTCCACATTCATTTGCATCCGAAACCTCTGAATGCACGTGTGTACATGAAAGTAAGAATTAATTGGAAATTATTCTGCCATATTAAAACAATATATTCTAATTTACATCCAATGTTTGCAACAATGTTCAGCATTTTTTTTTTTTTTTTTTTAATAATTTTTATTGAGGTTTAGTTAAAAGCATACATAGAACAGCATAACAAATTGTTATGTCACATGAAATAAGGCTTCAATGTTACAGGAGTAATAAAATAGACATAAAAGAGACATATAGCCAACAAGTTACATAGCTTGCAAACATTATACAGATAGGGTGTTGATCCTTCAGGAACCTTCTATATGACATAATAAATTACTTTTGGGCCAACAAAAGCAACAGGTAGTAATGAAGTGAAAGAAGGAAATTGTAACTAAGGAGACCACTTTTGGATCTCAATAATAAACCTCGAATTTTTTAATTTTTAGAATAGTTAGTAATTGGTATTGGAGGCAATACTAAGGGTAAATATATAAACTTGCAGTGTAAATAGTGTGGTAAAGTATGTAGGTATAAATAGGTAGAGTATGGCATAGACAAGATAAGCAATATAGATAGCCCTCCAACATTAGGAGGTACATTATAGGGGGGGGGGGGGAGGTGGTAGGTTAGCTAAGGTTTATGCGATTTATATGGAGTACCATGAATAGGGAGATAAGAAGAATGACAAAGCAGGTCCAGCCTGCACTGGAAACCCATCCCCTACTGCTGTATGACAAAGCTGCAAATCACATCATAGTCCCAGTAGACTCAAAAAAAATTAAACTATAGCGCAAGTTATTAACTACTATTCATATGGCTTTAGAGGTTATATTGTAGAAAGGAAAGAAAACATATAGACTCAAAAAACCCAGTACATTTAGTGGCATGCGTGGGTTGAAAATAACCCCTTATATTGAAATGTGATTAATCAAGTTATGTATGGCTCACCGCCTCAGCCGCCGGCAGCATCGCCATACAAAGCCAGTAAACAGGGGTTGGAAAAATATTTTTAGGCAAATAAATAGCAGTCAAAATTTATAAGGTAATGTGTCTAGGACTTGGAGCCTTCCTATGTTCAAGATATACTCTTGCAGAAAAAAAATCTCCAATATTACTGCCAAACAGCTGACTCAAACATCAATGGTGTCCCTGAAGTAGTTAAAAAATTTAAAGTAGATTGCTACTAGGAGTATCTATGGGTACATATAGATATTGACTTTCAGACAGGTGCTTAGTACCTATGAACTAAGTGTATTAGAGTAAACACCTAACTAGGTGCTGTGCTATAACATTAAAATATGAGATGAACAGAGAGATTGCGTCAAAATAAGTAACTCATGGGATAGTAGATCTGATTTGTAGGGGTGCACAGTATCCAGATACCCTTTAGTGCTAAAGAAATGTAGGATACCACAGTAAAACATGGTGCTGATGTATCAAATTAGTACAGGAGATACACTATACAAAATATATGTGATAGAATATGGTAGGGACTGTAGTATCAGTGTGTATGCTAACTAATATATTTATGAAATAACAAACATAGGATAGGAAGCCATGTTACTCTACACTGAAATTAGTATCTATTCAAGTCTTGGGGAGGGGTAGAAGCTTGCAATAGGTAGGCACAAACCTATTAGGCTTTGCTATGAATAGCTTGTTATCTATGGGGTCTTGCCCTTGAAAATAGATATAAACAGGGGAGCTTCCTCACACCTATGAGGTACAGGGTACCCACTTGGGCAGAAAAGATCTATGTTATCAAAGTCCCCCTAAATTAAACAGAACAGGGTATATATACATTTTCATTACAAAGGTATCAGCAAGTGTCTTATGTATCAAAAGATATTTATCTTTCTTAACTTATAAAGCATATTATTTTGGGAGCCCACTGTGGAGTATGAAAGAGAAGCAAGAAAGGGGCGTCCATCATAACTTGAAAACCTATAACCATAGTGATCTTCAAGCATATAACTGTTAAACTTAACATTTCCATAACGTAATTATGATGTAACCCTGTGAGGCAGTCAATATAAGTATAGTCCCAGAGCTTCCGTGAATATTGCAGTTTAAGATATGTTTTGTGGCATTGAGCAGACCTCTCAGTCAGTGTGAAGGTAAATGTTCAGACTGAATATATGTTTCACAAAAAACTGCAGGCCAGGAACCGCAAACAATGTTATCGGGAGCTCCAGTCTAGCCTATGCCACATCTGTGGTCACCAAAAACATACCGCACTTGTAGCTCGAGGCACTGTGACATCCACCAACTTCCAGAGTCTTGCTTGGCCTCGATCACTCCTGCGCCAACATCGCTGAGCTAGGGGAAAGCCCCACAGACATGGTCGCGGACTACAGACCTCACATGTCTCGCCGCTGCGGGTAAGTTAAGAAGCGGGGTCAAAGTATTTCCAAAGTTTCGGATCTCGTCAGGCAGCTTAGGGTCAAAGTGTGTAAAAAGGTATTCTCCATCTTCTGCCCTAGAAACTGTGCGTGCCTCTCGAGTAGTTTGGTCTCCGGAGTGGTAGTTGAACGAGTCGCCATGTTGGGTTGGGTCAAGCAGGCGGCACAAGGTCCCATGGGCTAGTTTACCACTGGCGGTACTTTGATCCAAAAATGTAATGGGGCTAGTTAGGCTTAGGGTAACCTGCTCAGGCGCGTTAGTTATGCTGTGACATCCGAAGAGTGTGGCTTCCATTCTGGTGAAGTGCTCAGATAGGAGCTGCGCCACATCTTCCACCCAAAAGTTCAGGGCCTCTATCCCGGCCATGTTATTATAGAGCTTCTGTCATCCAGCAATAGCCACTTAAGCGCTCATAGGGACTCGTAGGATTAGTAGAGGTCAAGGGATACTCTAGTGGTGTGAGAGAATTTGGTCCCAAGGGTAGATAAGCAAGATTTTAGTTATATTAGAGCCGGGAGCTCCACACATGGACGTCTGGTTCCCTTGGAAGTTGGCTCCGCCCCCAATGTTCAGCATTTTCAAGCACTTTATGGTAGCAGTGTTTGCAAAAATGTATAAATTTGTTACAAACATTATTGCAAGACATGCTCATTGGCCTATCTAGGTATTCTCTTTAACAAAAGGATACCAAGGGATCAAAGTAAATTTGATAAGAGGTAAATTGTTTTTTTGTATATGTGTCTCCTAGTATCTTTTACATTAAATAATTAGTATTATAGGTTTACATTTCAACTAATAAATCAATGTATTTATGTATTACAGAAAGCAAACCAGAGACCATCAGTGCTCATCAAATAAAAATGTCCTTCTTTACTTATTCAACTCTGACGGAAATATGTGGAAGACTGGTTACTCACTATTTTCGTTTAAGTGAGGAAGATCTTGCAATGTGGGAAGAGGACCCTGAAGGCTTTGGTATGGTTGTTTCAGTGGCCAGTGAGGGATTGCTACATTTGCATAAGGCGGTATACAAATCCGCTGTTATTTTTGTGACTAGTGCTGCTGATTGGACCAGCAGTGCTCCGCTGGTTCTGAGCGGCACTTCTACTGTGTGTTTAACCCTTATGTGGGGCATAAACACACAGTAGTGCAGGGTCAATATAGAACCGGTGTGAACAATTTTAATTTCAGCAAAGAGTTCAAATCTGGTTATAGTAATAGTGAACCTAAACATATAAATTAAGGTTATTCCCTGCCTCTCTCAAGTCATGGGTGCGGCCATGTTGAAATCTAGCTTTTACTGCATTCCAGTGCTGACTTATTTGCACATGTGCAGCAACTCTTCAAGACACCTGCAATGCAACTTACATTCTAAAATTGTTGCATCTATAATTTAAGAGAGGTGTATGCAATATATTCAGGGCTAGATTACAAGTGGAGCACTAATTTATTGCGCTCCCGCAAATGAACAAATTTGCCCGTTTGCAGGAGCGCAATAATTAACGAGCCATTACAAGTTGCTGGTTATTGCTACTGTGCTGGTTTTCCAAAGTGCAATGCTGATATTGCTCGCATGCAAGCGATATTTAACGCTCCACTTGTAATCTGACCCTCAGTGTTTAATGCCCCTTTTAAAACTACTAATTGTTTTTTTTTTTATGTGACATCTTTTTTATTCGTAGCACATTATTTTTATGTTTATCATTGCGTAGCATTATTTTTTTTGTTTCATATTTTCACTTAAATGAAATGTTTACAATCTTATTATTTTGTTGTTAGCTGTGGAAGAAAGTGGAGGGGATTCTTGGAAGTACAGTTTAAGGGTAAGTTTTTTTTTTTTTTCTTTTCTCATTTTTCCAATTTAAACAGATTATTGTTCCGGTTTTTTGGTATATAAAGATGCTAGCTTAAAATGTATTTATCTATTTAAAAAAGGTGTTGTTTTACTGACATCAGACCAATACTTCCGCTGAGAATTTATGGATATTTTCAGATAAGCTTTCACGGGATATGAAACACAACAGATTTTCCATGATTCAGATAGAGCATGCAATTTTATAAAAAAAACCTTCGTATTTACTTCTATTATCATATGTTCTTTGTTCTCTTGATATATTTTGTTGAAAAGCAGGAACGTATGCTTAGGAGCTGGCCCATTTCTGGAGCACTATATGACAGCAGATGTTATCCATTTGCAAGAGCACTAGATGGCAGCACTATTTCCTGTCATGTAGTGCTCCAGACGCCTACCTAGGTATCTCTTCAACAAAGAATATCATGGGAACGAAGCAAATTTGATAATAGAAGTGAATTGAAACTTTTTTTAAATGGTTTGTTCTGCCTCAATCACAAAATAAAATGTTTTGGTTTCATTTCCCTTTAACTGAATAATGCATTACATGCAATGCAAATATAAACCTTTTGATATGCTGGCTTTGGTTGCAGCTGCTTTGAATGTTAGGTTCAATGTACACAGTTTTCACCAAAGACCATTGTTGTTTTGCAGTTGAGTTGTCCAATAGTATTGCATTTTCAGGAAACTTTCTCAGAACATGCATTTTGCTTGTCAGATGAGGGGTTTTTTTTTTTAGAGCTCAAAGAAGTGTTGTTGGCTGTACAATTCTAGGGACCCCTTCTGTGTCAGTGTCACGAGTTATATAACATGACAGCACTTACATATATCAATCATATGTGTTGGGGGAGGTATATATGCAACACATAAAAGCTGTAGATATTTTAAGAAGAGCAGAAAAGTCCATCTCATCGTGATTTCTACATTTTCATATTTCCAGAGGCTGATTTCATGGGTCAACAGAAGAAAATTCATCCTCAACTGTCAGTCTCTCTAGATTTTTTTTTTTTTTATAATTTCTGGGAAATGGGTTTGTTACAGAAATAAATCTGATACAATTGTGGGAAATCTGCAAGTCTGCTAAGTATGGCAACAGTTGCAAGAATATTAATGCCTGTGTTAATTGATGCAGTTGTAGTTTCTTGGAGGTTCATTTCTTTAAATGAATATGAAACAGGGCCCCTTTAGTAAAAAACAGTATGCTAAATCAAAGTAAACATAAAAAATAGATTGTGTTAAAACAGTAAACAACTTATTTTCTTGCAAAATTAGCACTTAGAAATTCTCACTGTAGCCAGTGACCTCGCTGAGATGAGAGAGCTAACCTATTAAGAACGCTTAAGTTGCATCTTGTCCTCTGCTGAGCATGGGCAAGAAACTGACTTCCTGTCTCTCTAGCATTCACTGAAAGCTAAACCAGCTCAAGCTTCTCTAGAAGATTTATGACATCTAGCTAGATAAACCTTCCTGGAGAGTCCCCAGCCCCCTTGTGCGGCTGTGACAGAAAGTAATGGACCCTGCACAAATTAAAAAATAAAAGGTAAAATCTGTTTAAAATGATGAATAATACACATTGCAGTCATTTCAATTAAGCATAACCCACTAATTGCTTTTTTATTACAACAATGAAACAGACTGTTTAATATCCCTTAAATTGTTTTATTCCACTTTATGGATTAAAAAGGGAAATTAGATTGTGAGATTTGTAACTCATGTCATACTCGACAGCTAGTACCTCTGGCAAGATGGGAAAAGTAATTGATTTGTACCTTGGATGCGTAATCTGTTTTTCAAGGTTCCATTCCATTACCAAGACCTTAAAGGGACATGAAAGTCAAAAGTACTTTCAATGTACACGTATTATCAAATGTACTTTGTTCTTTTGATATTTTTTATTGAAAATCATACCTAGATAGGCTCAGGAGCAGAAATGCTCTGCTGGGAACAAGCTGGTGATAGGTTGTTTATAAATATGTTTCGTCATCTGAACACCAGATGTGTTCAGCTAGCTCCCAGTATTGCTTCACAGTCTTGGAGCTGACATTAACTATGTATTTAACCTTTCTGCAGAGGTTAAACACAGTTCTAAATTTGACTCTACAATTTATTAAAAAGGCATTATTATGAAGGGACATGAAATACTTTAAGATTGTTATATAAGATGCTTAAAGGACCACTCAATGCAGTAGAATTACATAATTAACAAGTGCATACTAAAAACACAATGCAATAGCACTTACTCTGAACTTCAAATAACTAATAAAAAAAATTCTGACAAATTAATTTTTTCTACCATTTTCCGGTCCCCTGTATCATGTGATAGACATCAGCCAATCACAGACTAGTATGCATATACCCTGTGAGCTTGTGCACATGCTCGGTAGGATCTTGTTCTCCAGAAAGTGTGAATATAAAAAGACACTGCAAAATTTGATAATGGAAGTAATTTGGAAAGTGTCTTAAAACTGCATGCTCTATATGAATCATAAAAGTTTTTGTCTTGAGTGACCCTTTAAATATGTGCTGTAATTTTTTTTTGCAATATACTGTCATTATTTTGCCTCCTTTTCCTGGTATTTAATTTCTGAAGGCCTCACAAGCCTAACCCTTCTACGTACCCTAACTGGCCCCAGCAGGGTTCCATCAGTAGGGTTGCCAGGTGTCCAGTATTTAACGGCACAGTCCAGTATTTTAGCAAGCTGTCCAGTAAAATCTTTAAATGTCCAGATTTTTTAAAGCCCCTGAGTGTTGCTAAATGTAAGACCTCCTATGCCCCAATGCATAATAAATATGGAGCAGAAAGAAGTGAGGGGCAATTCAAGATGGCCCAATCACTTCTGTTTGTGTGTTATTTTCAACCAAAGGGTAATACAATTATTGATTTGAATGTTGCTGGCAGCCAAGGGGTAAAATGACTGCTTAGCTGTGAGAAATATACATGGTGAGATCTTGAGTGGTGGCTAAGGTAGAGCTTTTGGGGGAGTGATTGTGTGACCCCACTTCCATCGTGCCCAGTCTTCTACAGATTATCCAGTATTTTTGTGGAGAACAGTTGGCAACCCTATTCATCAGATAAGGAACTGCAAAACAATGCAAAATAATTGTAACAAATTCAAATTGGTGCTTTCACATAAGATATCAAGATAACAAGATATCAGTGCTTTGAAAACTGGTTTACATTCACCTTGTATGTTAATTTATTATAAGATTGTTGACAAATCACAAGGTGTTTTATATCTCCTTCTCTTGCACGGCACTCCTGCCAGCAGCTTTATACTCAGCTTGAACTGTTTTTGTATTCCCTCTTATCTGTCATTAGTGATTTCTATAACTCACATACTTTTGAGTTTTTGTTGAGTGAAAAGTTGTGCAATACAGCTACTTGGTCTTTTTTGCATCAGTTCACTTTATGTGTTTGCATTTTTACTCATTATTTGCTAGACCCATTTAATGGAATTTTTAAATCACTCTTGCTAAAAATAACCTATGTGTTCTACATACTCTCAGCTGTACCAAATGAAAACCTGCCAGAGCGCAACTTGTGTCTTCTCTTTTATTGCTGGAAGTTATATTTTTGAGAAGTAAACAACATTTGAAGTGCTAAGTGCTAAGGGTATTTTTGACTTTTCAGGTTGATACAAAGCAAAATGTCTCCCTTCTCAGTCAATCAATATGGTATCAATTTCAATATGAACAAATAGTACTGTGTATATGGTTAAAGTTAATCAGTATGTTTTCTTTCCATAAGGCAGGGAGAGTCCACAACGTCATTCCTTACTGTTGGGAATACAACAACTGGCCACCAGGAGGAGGCAATGACACCCTAGCTAAAGGCTTAAATATCCCTCCCACTTCCCCTATCCTCCCAGTCATTTTTTGCCTTTCTTCACTAGAGGAGGTGACAGAGACATGTCAGAAGATTCAGATTGTCCTGTAATGGGTATGTTCCTTTCAAGAGAGGACTGGAGTTTTAAGTAATCATATAAACCTCTCAGTGAGAGTATTGATGAAAGTTAGTCTGTAGATGCAGGGAAAGTTTTTCCTGCGAAAACCATCCAGGCTGTTACCTGCTAACAACTCCTGAGCAATCAGTGTTGACAAGTTTCACTGCTTGCTTTTAATCACTGAGGTCCCTGTCAGACCATCGCTCTCACACTTGAGAGACTGTATCTGTTCCACAGCATGGATCTTAGAGGGTAAGTCCGCTTTATTGTTATAGCTGGGACTCCTGTATAGTGTTACAGTGTGACTCCTCTATACCTCAATAGGATCAATAGTTAATATCTCCTTTAGGGAGATTATTAGGAACAGTTATGGGGATTTTTATGTTCGGCATTAGATTTGGGCTCCTGTGTGCTTTTGACTTGGGAACAGACAGGTTTCACTTTAGTGTTTGGGCTCATAAGACTGTGCTTTTGGCTTGGGAACAGACAGGTTTCACTTTCGTTTTTGAGTGTTGCACAGCTAATATTAGATTAACACTCTTTTGCATAGCAGGGGAAGTCCTGTCTTGCGCACCACGTGACCGGGTGCAGCCTTTCTCACTTCCTTGCGATCCTGCTGCAGACAGCACTCCTGAGGAGAGTGTTTCACTGATCATTTGTCTGGGTCTAGGAGATGAGTGCCCCAGCCATTGGGATTGTAAAGGTGCCAGTTTATATTAAAAACGCTTGTTTTTTTTAACGTTTTTTTCCCATCTGTGGAATTACATACCAAAGCTATGGAGGACTCTGATACTACGTCAGAGGGTTCCACTCCTTCTATAGTGAATAATAATACCTGTTTATATTGTGAGGAGGCTGTGGTTTGCCTGCCTGCTCAATGTTGTTCCAATTGCCTCAGCACTATTTTAAAGTCTAAGAGAGCTAACTCTGCCAATACCCATAGCGCAATTCTATGACCCGAGAGATTTCTGCCCTGTCTACTCAAACCGCTTCACATGCAGTTCCCCGCGGCACAGCTAATTCTCCATCTGGAGGGGGCCCCTTTCCTGCAGACTTTACCCCGCAGCTACAATCAGCGATATCTGCGGCCCTGAGTGCCCTACCTATCTCTGGGAAACATAAGAGAAAGGTTAAACATAGTTCTCCCGACTTAGTCATCTAAATTCCTATTGGATCTAGGCTAGAGCTGCAACAACTAATCGGCACAATCGATTATGAAAATAGTTGTCAACGAATCTTATAATCGATTAGTTGGTTTGCAATTAGTTGGTCTGTGCACAGCACCAGCTGCTTTACTCCAATGACCTCCTGCACATAGTATTGTGTTTTATGTTTATGCCCTTAGCCTAAAGGACGTCTACAGACATTTTACTTTTCACTTTTTCAGGACACTATAAGTTTCTTTTTAAGTTTACAACCACTCCTGTCTTATGTGCAACACAGAAATAACAGAAGTCATAATTTGGATTGTTTATATTAAATCAGGTGATTTAGGACTATGCTTCGCATGATATAGTGCCAAGCTAGTTATTTACACCTAGCCCTAGATTAATGGCACTTGTTATATGAATTGATGTCACTATTACCTGTTTACACAATTTTTAGTGGATTGCTTGCTATTGCTGATTATATGTACTCTATAGATAAGTAAGGCTGTGTCCTGTTTCTGATATATAGTCCTTAGCCCCTTTGCCTCTCTTTGTTTTTTTATATTTTTAATTAATTGGAATATGTACCAAATTCAACCTCTAAGTATGTATCTGTTATTTTAAGAGTGCACTAGATATTTTCTCTTGTAAGATGTATCGAGTCCACATATTCATCCTTTACTTGTGGGATATTCTCCTTCCCAACAGGAAGTGGCAAAGAGAGCACACAGCAGAGCTGTCCATATAGCTACCCCTCTAGCTCCACCCCCCAGTCATTCTCTTTGCCGGCTCTAAGCAATCGGAAGGGTAAAGTGAATGTGGTGTTAGAAATGTAGTTTTTATTTCTACAAGCAAAAGTTTGTTATTTTAAATGGTGCCGGTGTGTACTATTTACTCTCTAGCAGAAAGGAGATGAAGATTTCTGCAGGGAGGAAGATGATTTTAGCATGTTGTAACTAAAATCCACTGCTGTTCCCAAAAAGGACTGAAGAGTACAAGAAAACTTCAGTTGGGGGGAACGGTTTGCAGGTTAGGCTGCAATAAGGTATGTTCAGTCATTTATTTCTAGACAAGACTGTGATAATGCTAGAAAGGACTGATAATATCACCATGATGGAAGGGTAAGCTGTATTCAGAAACTAAGTATGGAATGTTAAGCTTACATAACAGGGCTAGTTTATGCTGGTTGACACTACTTCATGGCAAACGGTTTTTATTGAAAATTTCGTTTGTTTGAGACACTTTGAAGGTTACTTTGGGTTTCTTTCAGGGGTTGTTAACCACATGGCTATTATTCAAACACTTGGGAGTGTTTCTTTAGGCCTCACAAGCACCGGAGTGAGGTGGGAGGGGCCTAATTTTGCGCCTCTGTTGCGCAGTTATATTTGACTAGAAGTTCAGGCTGTTTCACATGGAGGGTCCTGCTGCAGTTTGAGGGCCTATAAGAAGCTTTTTCCCCACAAATCTGGTTCCTAAGGGAAGGTAGGGCCACAGCAGAGCTGTGGCAAGGTGCTGAACGTTTTTAACCGTTTTTTTGGCTTACTGTCGATCCGGTTTGGGCATTAAGGGGTTAATCGTTTTTATTGCTAGTGGTGCAATCTTACTAATGCTTTAGGTACATACTGTAAACATTTCGAAAAGTTTGCTGCATTTTTCACTGTTTTGCAAAATTGTGTGCCTTGTTTATCTCTTAAAGGCACAGTAACATTTTTTTCAAAGTGTGTTTTTACTTGATTAAAGTGATTTCCAAGCCTTCTTGTTTTACTACTAGTCTGTTTAAACATGTCTGACACCAAGGAAAATCCTTGTTCAATGTGTTTAGAAGCCATGGTGGAACCCCCCCTCAGAATGTGTCCCACTTGTACTGATATGTCTATACACTTTAAAGACCATATTGTTGCACTTAAAAATGTGGCCCAAGATGATTCTCAGACAGAAGGTATCGAGGTTAGTCCGTCAACCTCTCCCCAAGTGTCACAACCAGTTACGCCCGCTCAAGTGACGCCTAGCACCCCTAGTGCGTCTAACTCTTTTACCTTGCAAGACTTGGCGGCAGTTATGAATAATACTCTCTCAGTGTTTTTATCTAAACTGCTCGTGTTACCTGCAAAGCGTGATAGCTCTGTTTTAAGAACAGATACTGAGCATTCTGACGCTTTAGTAGCCGTATCAGATATACCCTCACAACGCTCTGAAGTGGGGACGAGGGATGTGTTGTCTGAGGGAGAAATTTCCGATTCAGGAAAGGTTTCTCCTCAGACAGATTCAGATACGTTGGCTTTTAAATTTAAACTAGAACACCTCCGTTTATTGCTCAGGGAGGTATTAGTTACTCTGGATGAAGTTCCTGTTTACACTGATGTGTTCCCGGTCCCTAAGAGGATTGCGGATATCGTTACTAGGGAGTGGGATAGACCAGGTATTCCCTTTGTTCCCCCTCCTGTTTTTAAGAAAATGTTCCCCATATCTGACCCCATGCGGGACTCGTGGCAGACGGTCCCTAAGGTGGAGGGGGCTATTTCTTCACTCGCTAAACGCACAACCATACCAATTGAAGATAATTGTGCTTTTAAAGACCCTATGGATAAAAAATTAGAGGGTTTACTTAAGAAAATTTTTGTTCAACAAGGTTTTCTTCTCCAACCTATTGCGTGCATTGTTCCTGTAACTACTGCAGCTGCTTTCTGGTTCGAGGCGTTGGATTATGCGCTCCAGACGGAGACCTCATATGAGGACATTATGGACAGAATTAAGGCTCTTAAGCTGGCTAATTCTTTTATCACAGATGCCGCTTTCCAACTAGCTAAGTTAGCGGCAAAGAATTCAGGTTTCGCCATTTTAGCGCGCAGGGCTCTATGGCTAAAGTCCTGGTCGGCCGATGTTTTGTCAAAATCCAAACTCTTGAACATCCCTTTCAAAGGAAAGACCCTCTTCGGGCCTGAATTGAAAGAGATTATTTCAGAAATCACTGGGGGAAAAGGCCATGCTCTCCCTCAGGACAAATCCTTTAAGATAAAGAACAAACAAAATAATTTTCGTTCCTTTCGGAATTTCAGGAGCGGTCTCGCTTCATCCTCCCCTCCTGCAAAGCAAGAGGGTAACGCTTCCCAACCCAGGGCAGCCTGGAAACCTTACCAGGGCTGGAACAAGGGTAAACAGGCCAAGAATTTTTACCACAACTGATATACAGTGGCACCACTGCGGCAGCCTTTTCTATGATTGCAGTAAGTTACTAATATTCAGTTAATGTTTCTGTGCTTATAATAGCAGAAAAGGTGGTGCTGTGCAGTTAAGTAATCTATTGAACCAACAGAGAGGAAGAGACCTCTCTAAGAGACTGCACGTACAGCACTCTGTGCCTGGACTTATAGTGGAGAAATTGGGAATTTAAAATATAACTTTTATTAAATATATTAAAATAAAACACTCAATTAAAAACAACCTAATAGTGGTAGGCCACTTCCTTAATCCTCTGTAAGCCTTTGATATGTATAAGGTGCTTGGAAGGAAGTTGTTTAGGTAGGGAGTTATAAGTGATATTTAAGCTAGATGCATAATACAAATTTTATCCCGCCTAAACAGGCCAACCACTATAGGTAAAGTTTTAAAAAATTATTTGAAAAAGCCTGATACGGGCGAAACCGGTCAGGGGGTTATAGAGCTGATGGGAGCTCTATTAATTTTTTAAAACTTTACCTATAGTGGTTGGTAAATAAAATACCTTCCAGTTAGTACCTTAATAGCGCCACAATGCCAACACAAGACAACTGGTATAATAGACGTACGACTGGCTAGTACAAATAAATCTAAATTATACTTCTTTACTTACACTGTATATAAAACCTCAGTGAGTTTGTAACAATTTATGGTGATAATAAACCTACAAAACTGTGGAAATAAGTTGATCTAATGAGATATATAATAGCCATTTGAATGTTTCAAGACATAACCAGAACAATACAGGTTCATATTCTGTCACGTGAAACCACATCTATTCTGAATATCTATATCAACTATACTCCACAATAAGATTTAACAGAAGTGTTATTTACCATACAGAGGGTATTTTACAACTGTACTTTGTAGGTATATTTCTGAGGTCACTGAACATCACTCACATTTACCTAAATCCAACAAGCACAAATCAACAACTTATTTAAATAGCCAAATATATGTGTATTTGACACATAAAGATTAACCCTTTATTATCAGTAATACTACTGAATTAAGAGGTCTCACTTATAACTCCCTACCTAAACAACTTCCTTCCAAGCACCTTATACATATCAAAGGCTTACAGAGGATTAAGGAAGTGGCCTACCACTATTAGGTTGTTTTTAATTGAGTGTTTTATTTTAATATATTTAATAAAAGTTATATTTTAAATTCCCAATTTCTCCACTATAAGTCCAGGCACAGAGTGCTGTACGTGCAGTCTCTTAGAGAGGTCTCTTCCTCTCTGTTGGTTCAATAAACAGGCCAAGAAGCCTGCAGCTGCCTCCAAGACAGCATGAAGGGGTAGCCCCCGATCCGGGACCGGATCTAGTAGGGGGCAGACTTTCTCTCTTCGCTCAGGCCTGGGCAAGAGATGTACTCGATCCCTGGGCCTTAGCGATTGTATCCCAGGGATATCTTCTAGAATTCAAGGACTCCCCTCCAAGGGGAAGGTTCCACATTTCTCGTCTGTCTACAGACATGACAAAGAAAGAGGCATTCTTACGCTGTGTAGAAGACCTACATACAATGGGAGTGATCCACCCAGTTCCAATTGCGGAACAAGGGCTGGGTTTTTACTCAAACCTGTTTGTGGTTCCCAAAAAAGAAGGAACTTTCAGACCAATCCTGGATCTCAAAATTCTAAACAAATTCCTCAGAGTCCCATCATTCAAGATGGAGACCATTCGGACAATCTTACCAATGATCCAGGAGGGTCAATATATGACCACCGTGGATTTAAAGGATGCGTATCTGCACATTCCTATCCACAAAGATCATCACCAGTTTCTCAGGTTCGCCTTTCTGGACAAGCATTACCAGTTTGTGGCTCTTCCTTTCGGGTTGGCCACTGCTCCCAGAATTTTCACAAAGGTGCTAGGGTCCCTCCTGGCGGTTCTAAGACCGCGGGGCATAGCAGTGGCGCCTTATCTAGACGACATCTTAATTCAGGCGTCGACTTTCCAAAGAGCCAAGTCTCACACGGGAATTTTATTGGCCTTTCTGAGGTCTCACGGGTGGAAGGTGAACATCAAAAAGAGTTCTCTCTCCCCCCTCACAAGAGTTTCCTTCCTAGGAACTCTAATAGACTCGGTAGAAATGAAAATATTTCTGACGGAGGTCAGAAAGTTAAAACTCTTAACTACTTGCCGAGCCCTTCATTCCATTCCTCGGCCATCTGTAGCTCAGTGCATGGAGACAATCGGGCTAATGGTAGCGGCAATGGACATAGTCCCTTTTGCACGGATACACCTCAGACCATTGCAACTATGCATGCTCAAACAGTGGAATGGAGATTATGCAAATTTGTCTCCTCAAATCCTGCTGGACCAGGGGACCAGAGATTCTCTTCTCTGGTGGTTGTCTCAGGATCACCTGTCTCAGGGAATGTGTTTCCGCAGACCAGAGTGGATCATCGTAATGACCGACGCCAGTCTGATGGGCTGGGGTGCAGTCTGGGACTCCCTGAAAGCTCAGGGCTTATGGTCTCGGGAAAAGGCTCTTCTCCCGATAAACATTCTGGAACTGAGGGCGATATTCAATGCGCTTCAGGCATGGCCTCAGCTAGCCGCGGCAGAATTCATCAGATTTCAGTCGGACAACATCACGACTGTAGCTTACGTCAATCATCAGGGAGGAACAAGGAGTTCCTTAGCAATGATGGAAGTAACCAAGATAATCAGGTGGGCGGAGGATCACTCCTGCCCTCTCTCAGCAGTTCACATCTCAGGAGTAGACAACTGGGAGGTGGATTTTCTAAGTCGTCAGACTTTTCACCCAGGGGAGTGGGAACTCCACCCGGAGGTATTTGCCCAGCTGACTCAGCTATGGGGCACTCCAGAATTGGATCTGATGGCGTCCCGTCAGAACACCAAACTTCCTCTTTACGGGTCCAGGTCCCGGGATCCCCAGGCGGTGCTGATAGATGCTCTAGCAGCGCCTTGGTCCTTCAATCTGGCCTATGTTTTTCCACCGTTTCCTCTCCTCCCTCGTCAGGTTGCCAGAATCAAGCAGGAGAGGGCTTTGGTGATTCTAATAGCGCCTGCGTGGCCACGCAGGACCTGGTATGCAGACCTAGTGGACATGTCATCTGTTCCACCATGGACACTACCAATGAGGCAGGACCTTCTAATACAAGGTCCTTTCAAACATCCAAATCTAATTTCTCTGCGTCTGACTGCTTGGAGATTGAACGCCTAATTCTATCAAAGCGTGGTTTCTCTGAGTCGGTTATTGATACCCTGATTCAGGCTAGAAAGCCTGTCGCCAGGAAAATCTACCATAAGATTTGGCGAAAATATCTTTTTTGGTGCAAATCCAAGGGTTACTCATGGAGTAAGATTAGGATTCCCAGGATATTGTCTTTTCTCCAAGAAGGATTGGAGAAAGGATTATCAGCTAGTTCCTTAAAAGGACAGATATCTGCTCTGTCTATACTTTTACACAAACGTCTGGCAGAGGTACCAGACGTTCAAGCGTTTATTCAGGCTTTAGTCAGAATCAAGCCTGTTTATAGACCTGTGGCTCCGCCTTGGAGTCTTTATTTAGTTCTTTCAGTTCTGCAAGGGGTTCCGTTTGAACCTTTACATTCCATAGATATTAAGCTTTTATCTTGGAAAGTTTTGTTTTTGGTAGCTAACTCTTCTGCTCGAAGAGTTTCAGAGTTATCTGCTTTATAGTGTGATTCACCTTACCTGGTTTTCCATGCAGATAAGGTAGTTTTGCGTACCAAACCCGGTTTTCTTCCTAAGGTTGTGTCTAATAAGAATATTAACCAGGAAATTGTTGTTCCTTCTCTGTGTCCTAATCCTTCTTCGAAGAAGGAACGTCTGTTACACAATCTTGATGTGGTTCGTGCTTTAACCCCTTAATGACCAAGGACGTACGCCACACTTCCTCAAAAAAAATACAGTTAATGACCGAGGACGTGTGGCGTACGTCCTTGGTCTGGAAAGCAGCTGGAAGCGATCCTGCTCGCTTCCAGCTGCTTTCCGGTTATTGCAGTGATGCCTCGATATCGAGGCATCCTGCAATAACCCCCCTTGGCCATCCGATGCAGAGAGAGCAACTCTGTGGCCCTCTCTGCACCGGACATCGTGGCCGGTATCGTTGGTGGGTGGGAGCAAGCCTGGGAGGCGGGTGGGCGGCCATCGATGTGCCGAGAAGAGGGGAGGGGGGCGGGGGGGGGGGGGGCGGTAGCGCGCACGTGCACGGGGGGGTGGCGGGCGGGCGCGTGCACGGGGCGGGAGCGGGAGGGAACCGCTACACTACAGAAAAATAAAGCTATCAAAAGTAAAAAATTAAAACTTTTGATAGCTGTAAATTAAAAGCTAAGTGATCTGGAAGGGGTGGGGGGTTGATCTTGGGGGTGGGGGGAAGCTACACTACAGAAAAGGGCATTTTTGTTTTAAAAAAGGCAAATTTTTTTACTAAACTGGGTACTGGCAGACAGCTGCCAGTACCCAAGATGGCGCCCATTAAGGCAGAGGGGGAGGGTTAGAGAGCTGTTTGGTGGGGGATCAGTGAGGCTGGGGGCTAAGCAGCATATGTAAATATGCTTAAAAAAACCCACAAAAAAAGCCCAAATATAGCTTTTATTTTAGTACTGGCAGAGTTTCTGCCAGTACTTAAGATGACGGGGACAATTGTGGGGTGGGGGAGGGAAGAGAGCTGTTTGGGAGGGATCAGGGGGTCTCATGTTACAGGTGGGAGGCTGAGCTCTACACTAAAGCTAAAATTAACCCTGCAAGCTCCTTACAAGCTACATAATTAACCCCTTCACTGCTAGCCATAATACATGTGTGAAATGCAGTGGCATTTGGCGGCCTTCTAATTACCAAAAAGCAACGCCAAAGCCATATATGTCTGCTATTTCTGAACAAAGGGGATCCCAGAGAAGCATTTACAACCATTTGTGCCATAATTGCACAAGCTGTTTGTAAATGATTTCAGTGAGAAACCTAAAATTGTGAAAAATGTAACGTTTTTTTTAATTTGATCGCATTTGGCGGTGAAATGGTGGCATGAAATATACCAAAATTGGCCTAGATCAATACTTGGGGTTGTCTACTACACTACACTAAAGCTAAAATTATCCCTAAAAACTCCCTACATGCTCCATAATTAACCCCTTCACTGCTGAACATAATACACGTGTAGTGCGCAGTGGCATTTAGCAGCCTTCTAATTACTAAAAAGCAACGCCAAAGCCATATATGTCTGCTATTTCTGAACAAAGGGGATCCCAGAGAAGAATTTACAACCATTTAAGCCATAATTGCACAAGCTGTTTGTAAATATTTTCAGTGAGAAACCAAAAGTTTGTGAAAAAATTATTAAAAAAGTGAACGCTTTTTTGTATTTAATCGCATTTGGCGGTGAAATGGTGGCATGAAATATGCCAAAATGGGCCTAGATGAATACTTTGGGATGTCTATTAAAAAAAAATATATACATGTCAATGGATATTCAGAGATTCCTGAAAGATATTAGTGTTCTAATGTAACTAGCGCTAATTTTGAAAAATAATGGTTTGGAAATAGCAAAGTGCTACTTGTATTTATGGCCCTATAACTTACAAAAAAAGCAAAGAACATATAAACATTGGGTATTTCTAAACTCAGGACAAAATTTAGAAACTATTTAGCACGGGTGTTTTTTGGTGGTTGTAGATGTGTAACAGATTTTGGGGGTCATAGTTAGAAAAAGTGTGTTTTTTTCAATTTTTTCCTCATATTTTATAATTTTTTTTTATAGTAAATTATAAGATATGATAAAAATAATGGTATCTTTAGAAAGTCCATTTAATGGCGAGAAAAACGGTATATAATATGTGTGGGTACAGTAAATGAGTAAGAAGAAAATTACAGCTAAACACAAACACCGCAAAAATGTAAAAATAGCCTTGGTCCCAAACGGACAGAAAATGGAAAAGTGCTGTGGTCATTAAGGGGTTAAAGTTCTATTTACAAGCAACTAAGGATTTCAGACAAACAACTTCATTGTTTGTTATCTATTCTGGTAAGAGGAGAGGTCAGAAGGCGACTGCTACCTCTCTTTCCTTTTGGCTGAAAAGCATCATCCGTTTGGCCTATGAGACTGCTGGCCAGCAGCCTCCCGAAACAATTACTGCTCATTCTACTAGAGCAGTGGCTTCCACATGGGCTTTTAAAAATGAGGCTTCTGTTGAACAAATTTTTCAAATTTGATACTTTTGCTTCTTCGGAGGCTATTTTTGGGAGAAAGGTTTTACAAGCAGTGGTGCCTTCCGTTTAAGGTACCTGTCTTGTTCCCTCCCTTCATCCGTGTCCTAAAGCTTTGGTATTGGTATCCCACAAGTAAAGGATGAATCCATGGACTCTATACATCTTACAAGAGAAAGCAGAATTTATGCTTACCTGATAAATTACTTTCTCTTGTGATGTATCGAGTCCACGGCCCGCCCTGGATATTAAGTCAGGTAGCATTTTTGTATAAACGACAGTCACCACTGCACCCTATGGTTTCTCCTTTTTCTTCCTAACCTTCGGTCGAATGACTGGGGGGTGGAGCTAGAGTGGGAGCTATATGGACAGCTCTGCTGTGTGCTCTCTTTGCCACTTCCTGTTGGGAAGGAGAATATCCCACAAGTAAAGGATGAATCTGTGGACTCGATACATCACAAGAGAAAGTAATTTATCAGGTAAGCATAAATTCTGTTTTTCCCCTAACCTTATAGCTGGTTGTTTACCATTGCATATAGATATTTAAGATATTTTTATGTCAGAATGAAGTCCAGGCTTACTTTAAGATGCCCCTAGCAATGGTGAGAGCTAACAAAGATAAATAGCCCACCTTGGTGAAATTGGTAAAACCCTACTTATGCATCTCAAGCAAATCAACACCATCTGAGTGCCTCTTCTCTGCTGCAGCCAAAATAGCTGCAAAAAGAGAGCCAGCATCAGCCAGGAGCATGTGGTTATGTTGACATTTTGGCATTTCAATGCAAAGTTTCTGAAAGAGTGACTAACAGAATGTGATAAACAGTAGTAGTCTACCTATTACTAGTTCTACCTCTTTTCAAACAGTTTGTGGTTTTATTTTGCTTAATTATAAAAATCTGTTCTGCTGCTTAAAAAATTGGACCAACAGTTGTGTTAATGTAAAGTTTTAGTCTGAAGTTTATATTTATAGCACTCAGTATGTGGATTTTACTTTAAATGTAGGATTTTTTTTTATCCAATTAGTCGATTAATCGAAAAAATAATCTGCAGATTAATCGATTATGAATATAATCGTTAGTTGCAGCCCTAGATCTAGCCTGTATGTCTCAGCTATTCGCGGATGATTTAACCTCTGTAGCGTCAGAGGATGAATTGTTACTAAGTCTCCTCCGGCAGAGGAACCATCCTTTAGATTCAAAAATTTAACATTTGCGTTTTTACTAAAGGAGATCATGTCTACGCTAGAGGTTTCAGAGGCTAAGCTACCTGAGGAACCTAAGATCCCTAAGTTCGACAGGGTCTATGAAGACAGGAAGGTCCCACAGACTTTTCCTGTACCAGTTCGTATGGCGAACATAATTGGTAACGAATGGGAAAGAATCGGAACTTTCTTTTCTCCCTCAGCAACTTTTAAGAAATTGTTCCCGGTCCCTGACTCTCAAATAGAATTGTGGGGTTCCATACCTTAGGTGGATGGCACCATTTCAACGCTAGCTAAGCGTACTACTATCCCCCTTGAGGATAGTTCATTCTTTAAAGAGCCTATGGACAACTTTCCTGAGGAGAATGTTCCAACACACCGGATTTTAATTCCAACCTGCGGCAGCAGTAGCCGCCGTGGCGGGAGCAGCTACCTACTCGCACGACTCTCAGACTGAATTTATTAAGGTGGAATCTCCCCTCGAGGATATTCAGGAGAAAATTAAGGCATTAAGAATTGCTAACTGCTTCATCTGTGATGTAAATATACAAATTATTCACCTGAACGCAAAGGCTTCAGGTTTTGCTGTTCTAGCCTGCCGGGCTCTCTGGTTGAAGTCTTGTATGCGGATATGACTTCTAAATCCAAGTTACTTTCTCTCCCCTTCAAGGGGAAGATCTTATTTGGATCAGGTCTGTACTCAATCATTCCCACGATTACCGTAGGGAAAGGCGCCTTCCTGCCACAGGATAAGATGAACAGACCTAAGGGACATCAGTCGTCAAATAAGATCAATCCTTCCTCTGGTTCATGAAGGACAGTTTATGACTACCATAAAATAGGATGCTTATCTTAAAGGGACATGAAACCTAAAAAAAAAATCTTTAATTATTCAGATAGAGAATACAATTTTAAACAACTTTCCAATTCACTTCTATTTTTTAATTTGCATTCTTCTCTTGTTATCCTTTGCTGAAATGTTTATCTTGGCAAGCTCAGGATTAGCAAAGAACCTAGGATCTAGCTGCTGATTGGTGGCTGCATATATATACCAATTGTCATTGGCTCACACATGTGTTCAGTTAGAAACCAGTAGTGCATTGTTGCTCCTTCAACAATTGATACCAAGAGAATGAAACAAATTAGATCATATAAGTAAATTACAAAGTTGTTTAAAATTGTATGCTCTATCTGAATCGCGAAATAAATTTTTTAGGTTTTATGTCCCTTTAACGTTCTGATACACAGGGAACATTTTACATTCCTGAGGTTTGCATTTCTGGACCAACGCTTCCAGTTCATAGCACTTCTGTTTGGCTTAGCTTCTGCTCCAAGAATATTTACGAAGGTTCTGGGAGCTCTCCTAGTGTTTGTCAGAACACGAGATATCGCAGTAGCACCTGGACGATATCTTGGTACAGGCACCATCTTTTCGTCTAGCAAGGGAGCACTTGGAATTTCCTTCTAAGTCTTTTTCGATCACATGGATGGAAGATAAACTTGGAAAAGAGTTCTCTTACTCCACATGCCAGGGTATATTTCCTGGGTACAGTTATAGACTCTGTATCCATGAAGATCTTTCTAGCGGATCAGAGACGTTGCAAGCTAACATCAGCTTGCCTTGTCCTCCAGGCCTCCCTAAGTCCTTCGGGGGCCCAGTGTATGGAGGTGATTTGCCTCATGGTGTCTTGTATGCACATTATTCCCTTTCCCAGATTATATCTCCGACCCTTACAACTATGCATGCTGAGACAATGGAACGGCGACCATTCAGACCTGTCCCATTATATAATACTGGACAGCC
This sequence comes from Bombina bombina, assembly GCF_027579735.1. Taxonomy (NCBI): domain Eukaryota; kingdom Metazoa; phylum Chordata; class Amphibia; order Anura; family Bombinatoridae; genus Bombina; species Bombina bombina. Next base: position 160,113,296 of record NC_069500.1, read on the forward strand.
TGTCGAGAGATTCGCTCTCTTGGTGGCTCTGTCAAGATCACCTTTCCCAAGGGATGTGCTTCTTGAGACCATCTTGGGCGATTGTGACTACGGATGCAAGTCTATCCGGCTGGTTAGCCGTTTGGGGTGCCAGGAAGGCATAGGGTCTATGGACTCAGGAGCAGTCGATGAATGTTGCCGATCAATATGTTAGAACTTTGTGCAATATTCAATGCCCTGAAGGCTTGTCCCCTTCTGGGTTCGTCCCAGTTTATCAAATTCGGAAAATATGACTTTGATAACAAGGGTGAAAACCCAATAGGGGGCGCTAAAGCCTAGAATGTGTACAATACCATATATATATATATATATATATATATATATGTGTGTGTGTGTGTGTATAATCCTGGCACAGTGAAAATCTGGCTGGGCCGATATTAGATTAATGTAGATCTATATATATCCACACACATATATATGTACATAGAAGTGTACACACAACCGTGTAGATCAATATCTACATACAATTCTCTATTACAAATCACCATATGCAGAAATTTAAATGGCACAACAGTATCAATACACAGTTAAATACCAGAGTCCAAAATAGAAGATGGAGATCAGACTCCAACAATGATCAAATATATTCCAAGGTGTGTCAGTTCTGTGCAATTCCAGGCCGCACTCAATCTTCACCCTCCAAAGGTCAGACAATTTAGAAAAAACAAGGAAAGAGGCGCCGTATGTGTGAATCTGTAACAACCAGTTCCAAAGATAGAGCAAGTGCAGGGTACTCACAATATGAGAAGGCACTCAGATGTGCCTGTAGATGCAGGCTGGTATTTGCAGCAAACCAGCTAGCTGTACAAGGCACTTCAGGGTCCCAGGATGGAAATCTGTATGTCTTAGCAGACTGTGAGTTGGGAATCCAGCAATGTGGCACACAGGGGCTAGGTGCAAACAAAAGCACACAACTGTGTGAATCTGTACGATTACAATGATTAGACTAACACCTGTGCAGGGTACTCACATTTGGTAGCGGCACTCAAATGTACCAATAGAGGCAGGCTGGTTTTCACAGCAAACCAGCTGGCTGTAAAGGATATATAACAGGATACTCCACAGCAGACAGGATCAACAGGTAGCTCAGAATATAGAATAATCAGCGGCAATGAGGATATATAAATTTAAAAGATATTTTCATAATGATAAAAACAATCATAAAATATATATATATCACTCATGCATCATGAGTAAAAAACATGCAACGCGTTTCTCGGTATACACCGTTTCATCAGGCATGTAGTATGTTCTGAATACACATCTTAAATAAGCCTGAGCTACCTGTACACTGCCCCACCCAAAAAATCATGGGAACCAATCACAATGGCCCTTTGTTTAATTGCTCTTAAGTTGAAGCACCTGAACACTTCTCATAGATTCCCCTTCTGTATACCACAATTAGCAATTAAATTGATTAATAATAATAACGTACCCCAATGGGAAAATAATTTTAGATGCTTTCTCAATCTTTCCCATTGGGGTATATTTCAAAATTATCTATCATATTAATCTTTCCCATTGGGGTACGTTATTATTATTAATCAATTTAATTGCTAATTGTGGTATACAGAAGGGGAATCTATGAGAAGTGTTCAGGTGCTCCAACTTAAGAGCAATTCAATTTTTGTGATTGGTTCCCATGGTTATTTGGGTGGGGCAGTGTACAGGTAGCTCAGGCTTATTTAAGATGTGTATTCAGAACATACTACATGCCTGATGAAACGGTGTATACCGAGAACCGCGTTGCATGTTTTTTACTCATGATGCATGAGTGATATATATATATTTTATGATTGTTTTTATCATTATTAAAATATCTTTTAAATTTATATATCCTCATTGCCGCTGATTATTCTATATTCTGAGCTACCTGTTGATCCTGTCTGCTGTGGAGTATTCTGTTATATATCCTTTACAGCCAGCTGGTTTGCTGTGAAAACCAGCCTGCCTCTATTGGTACATTTGAGTGCCGCTACCAAATGTGAGTACCCTGCACAGGTGTTAGTCTAATCATTGTAATCTTACAGATTCACACAGTTGTGTGCTTTTGTTTGCACCTAGCCCCTGTGTGCCACATTGCTGGATTCCCAACTCACAGTCTGCTAAGACATAAAGATTTCCATCCTGGGACCCTGAAGTGCCTTGTACAGCTAGCTGGTTTGCTGCAAATACCAGCCTGCATCTACAGGCACATCTGAGTGCCTTCTCATATTGTGAGTACCCTGCACTTGCTCTATCTTTGGAACTGGTTGTTACAGATTCACACATACGGCGCCTCTTTCCTTGTTTTTTCTAAAATATGACTTTGGTAGCCTACATCAACCATTATGGAGGAACGAGGAGTTCCTTAGAGATGAGAGGGGTTTCTCAGATACTGGAATGGGCGGAGATCCACAACTGTATGCTGTCAGCGATCCACATTCCGGGTGTGGACAACTGGGAAGCAGACTTCCTCAGCAGGCAATCTTTTCACCAGTGGGAATGGTCTTTCCACCCCAAGGTATTTGCAGAGATATGCTACAGATGGGGGTTGCCGGAGATAGACCTCATGGCCTCCCATCTAAATGCCTAACTACTCAGGTACGGGTTGAGATCAAGGGATCCTCAAGCAGAACTAATAGATGCTCTAGCGGTTCCCTGGAGGTTCAGACTCATATATCTATTTCCTCCATTACCTCTTCTCGACGCATCTACCATAAGGTGTGACAGACTTATCTGCACTGGTGTGAAGAGCATGGTTTTTCTTGGCATAAGGTTAAGATTGCCATAATGTTATCCTTTCTCCAGGATGGACTGGAGAAGGGTCTATCCGCTAGTTCCCTGAAGGGACAGCTATCGGCCCTGTCGGTGTTGCTGCACAAGACAGCTGAGCTTCCGGATGTGCAGTCCTTTGTTAAGACCCTGACTAAGGGTGGCTCCGCCTTGGAGTCTCAATCTTGTTCTTTGTGTGTTGCAGTAGGCTCAGTTTGAGCCAATGCATACTATTGACATTAAACTTTTATCCTGGAAGGTTCTGTTTCTGTTTGCTATTGCCACTGCTTCAAGGGTCTTGGAGATTTCTGCCTTGCAGTGTGATCCGCCTTACCTTGTTTTTTCACGCCGATAAGGAGGTTTTATGTACTAAGTTAGGTTTCCTTCATAAGGGGGTTTCCGATGGGAACATTAATCAAGAGATTGTTGTTCCTTCCTTGTGTCCAAATCCTTCCTCGGTGATGGAACGTTTGCTTCACAATCTAGATGTGGTTTGTGCCCTAAAATTTTACCTTCAGGCTACTAAGGAGTTCAGACAATCTTCATCTTTGTTTTTCATCTATGCAGGTAAACGTAGGGGTCAGAAAGCCACTACATCTTCCTTGTCTTTCTGGTTGAGGAGTGTCATCCCCCTATCTTATGAGACAGCGGGACAACAGCCTCCTGAGAGGATTACGGCTCATTCCACTAGAGCAGTAGCTTCTTCCTGGGTTTTTAAGAGCGAGGCCTCTATGGAGCAGATTTGTAAGGCGGCTACCTGGTCCTCCTTACATACTTTTTCTAAATTTTACAAGTTTGATGTGTTTGCTTAGGCTGAAGCAGCTATTGGGAGAAAGGTTTTGCAAGCTTTGGTGCTCTCATATTAGGGTCCGCCTCCTTTTTGTTCCCTCCTGTTATTCTTTGAGTGTCCTCTGGAGCTTGGGTATGATTTTCCCAAAAGTCGTGGATTCTCCCTGCCTTATGGAAAGAAAACAAAATGCATGCTTACCAGATAAATTCATTTCTTTTCTGGCAGGGAGAGCCCACAACCCCGCCCGTAAGAGATTTTGTTTATATACCCTGATGTTTCTCCTACTTTTCCTTGTTCCCTCGGCCAAATGACTGGGAGTATAGGGGGAAGTGGGAGGGATATTTAAGCCTTAGACTGGGGTGTCTTTGCCTCTTCCTGGTGGCCAGGTGTTGTATTCCCAACAGTAAGCAATGAAGTTGTGGACTCTCCCTGCCAGGAAAGAAAGGAATTTATCTGGTAAGCATCAATTTTGTTTTGTTTTTTATTTTGAAAATTATAGTGTTGGTATAAGTATGTTTCATCAAGAACAACAATTTTCAACACCATACAAATTGATGACTCTTAGTTAATTACCATATAAATTTACTGTGATTCTTAAGGTACTTTTTATATTAAACAACTTCTCTTACTAGATAGGTTATACAAATAAACATCCTCAAGTAATGACGTCTAAAAGTCTTCATTTGGATCATAATACTTTTGCTTCTAGTATATTAATCATTTAATTAAATGCAAATTAAATTGTTTACACCTTACACAAAAATGCTTAAAGGACTTAAAGGAACATGACACTCAAATGTTGAAGTACATGAAAGTGACGCCAGCAAAGCTGTAAAATGCTGACTAGAAAATATCACCCTAACATCTCTATGTAAAAAAGTATTCACGTCCCACTGTAAAGAGACTTTAAGCAGCCAGTCAGGATGCTAGTCATGTTATTTTCCTGTTCAGTTTAAGTAAATTCTATGAAATCTGATGATTAAAGCCAAAACAAAGCATTACCTCCGTTTAGTACAGAAGTGTGATCTGCGTGTCTTCCGCGAGTACACAATCACGCCCCCTCCTACACAACGTCAGAACCAGGAGCCAAACAAACGGTGTATCCGCCCAAAACACCACGACAAGCAAACAGCCAAGTGGGAATCCCAGGAGTTCGGCTGCACTGGTAAAAAAGACGAACTCCAACGTAGATAAAAAGCGAAAGTTTAATGGGAATACAGCACTAAAAACAAATATGTACTGACATAGCAAATTACAAAAAATAGATAGCTGATCACTCCAGGACCGGCATTACCTCAGCACTGCTATTGCTGATTGGCTATTGTTTTTTTTCCAACTTGCAGCTGGACAGCAGCTGAAGTATAACTGTTTACACTGCACTTACTCTGGTGAGATGAAGAAATTTTGAGGTAAAATATCTTCCTTTTTTACATAGAGATGCTCAGGTGATATTCTTGTCAGCTTTTTACAGTTATGTGGCATCTGATTTAGCATATGAGTATTATGTCCCTTTAAGATTAAAAAGGCAAATCTGTTCTTTATTTATAATTTAATAATTTTTGTGCCGCATTATCAACAACATTACCTTTACGTGTGTCTCTCATGTTACCTTTCCTCATAGCCTTGCTCTGAAGTCTTGTTCATTGACATTTTCCATGAATTCAGCATGATTCTTACCCCTGTGCTTTTGGAAATGGTTCACACCCTTCAAGGTTTGTAGATATTTTTTTTTCTTTCAATTTTTGAATGTATAGAAACATAGGTATCCAATTGATATTATGGTGATTTAAAAACAATAGCTTTCCCTCTTAAAGAGAATGTCAATTTTGATGCTAAAGTGCCCGGTTTTTAAAAATTCGATAAAAAACTGGGGCACTTTTATTCATCAAAATTTACATTTCACTCCTGTTGAGAAAAAAAACTTAACTTTTAATCTTCACAGCAGCTCCAGCTTCCTCCGGGCATTGTAAGCCATTTCTGACGTCAGAAATGATGGATAGGTCATCCTCCAATCACGGCCGGCCCGCGGGAATCATTGTCCGATTCAACGCCGTGATTGGATGAAGCCGGATTCCTCATTTTAGACCCAGGACTTTCACTTTAATATGAGGAGGCTTCGTTCCTTACTTGTGGGAATACTGAACCTGGCCACCAGGAGGAGGCAAAGACACCCCAGCCAAAGGCTTAAATACCTCCCCCACTCCCCTCATCCCCCAGTCATTCTTTGCCTTTTGTCACAGGAGGTTGGCAGAGAAGTGTCAGAAGATACGGAGTAGTTCCTTATGGGGGGTAGTACTCTTCGGAATGGGACTGGAGTTTTAAGTAGTCTTGCCAGCCTCTCAGTAAGAGCATTGGCAAATGTTAGGGTCTGGAGATGCAGGGATAGTCTTTCTGCGAAACTATCCAGAGTCATATTAACAGCTCCTAAGCAATCAGTGTTGACGAGTTTCACTGCCTGCTTCTTTCACTCAAGTCCATGTCAGGAGCGATGCTACAAGACTTTCAAAATTGAGAGGCTGTTTTTCTGTTCCACGGCATAGATTCCGGTAAGATCGTTGATTTTTTTTATACACATTTGATAATGCAAGAAGACAGGGTCACAGTGTGGCTTCATTTATCTGAATGGAATTGAGGGTTAATGTCTCCGGAAGGGGATTATTGAACAGGAGGGATTCATCACATATTTTTAATATTGTGTTTATGCTGTGACATGTATGAGATGTGGCTCAGGCAGATGTTGGAACGTACTTTTATGTTGGAGGTTTTACTTTCATTTTTGAGCGCTGTGCAGCCAGTTAGGCTTGGCCCGCTTTTAGTGGTGCAGGGGTGGTCCTGCATGGCGCACCATGTGACCGGTTGTGGTCACAGTGATTCTCTTCTTCCTGACCGTGCGGTGTCTGAAGACAAAGCGGTTTCTCTCTTGGGCTTGGGTCATAGGAGGTTGTGAGTGCCACAGCCATTGGGAGTATAAAGGTGCCATTTATCTTTGTCTTTAATCCTTTTTATAAGCGCAAGCTATGGCAGACTCTGATACGTTAGAGGGTACTCCCTCTTTACCTAAATATAATGCCTGTTTATATTGTGAGGATGCCACGGTATACCCGCCTGCTCAATTATGTTCCACATACCTTGATAAAGTAATCTTATCAAAGAAAGCTAATATGTTTAGTACTACTGAGCTTTCTACCCTACATTCATCTCCTATTACACATGCAGCTTCCCGTAGCACTCCTATTCCTCCATCTGGAGGGGCCCTTTTCCCTCCAAACTTTACTGAAAAGTTACAAACGGCAGTTTCTGCAGCTTTTAGTGCTTTACCTCGCACTGCTAAGTGCAAGCGAAAGGTTAAATATTGCTATCCTTCCCAGGGGTTATCTACTAGCTTATTGGATTTATCTGATACAAGACTATCCGATGATGAAGACGCCTCTGATACTTCAGAGGATGCTCTTTCTCCAACATAGGTGTGTCCGGTCCACGGCGTCATCCTTACTTGTGGGATATTCTCTTCCCCAACAGGAAATGGCAAAGAGCCCAGCAAAGCTGGTCACATGATCCCTCCTAGGCTCCGCCTACCCCAGTCATTCTCTTTGCCGTTGTACAGGCAACATCTCCACGGAGATGGCTTAGAGTTTTTTAGTGTTTAACTGTAGTTTTTATTATTCAATCAAGAGTTTGTTATTTTAAAATAGTGCTGGTATGTACTATTTACTCTGAAACAGAAAAGAGATGAAGATTTCTGTTTGTATGAGGAAAATGATTTTAGCAACCGTTACTAAAATCCATGGCTGTTCCACACAGGACTGTTGAGAGGAATTAACTTCAGTTGGGGGAACAGTGAGCAGTCTTTTGCTGCTTGAGGTATGACACATTCTAACAAGACGATGTAATGCTGGAAGCTGTCATTTTCCCTATGGGATCCGGTAAGCCATTTTTATTCACACAGTAAATAAGGGCTTCACAAGGGCTTATTAAGACTGTAGACATTTTCTGGGCTAAATCGATCATATTTACACATATTTAGCCTTGAGGAATCATTTAATCTGGGTATTTTTTGTAAAATAATATCGGCAGGCACTGTTTTAGACACTTTATTCTATTGGGGCTTTCCCTAATCATAGTCAGAGCCTCATTTTCGCGCCGGTATGGCGCACTTGTTTTTGAGAACAGCATGACATGCAGCTGCATGTGTGTGGAGCTCTGATACATAGAAAAGTCTTTCTGAAGGCATTATTTGGTATCGTATTCCCCTTTGGGCTTGGTTGGGTCTCAGCAAAGCAGATTCCAGGGACTGTAAAGGGGTTAAATATAAAAACGGCTCCGGTTCCGTTATTTTAAGGGTTAAAGCTTCCAAATTTGGTGTGCAATACTTTTAAGGCTTTAAGACACTGTGGTGAAATTTTGGTGAATTTTGAACAATTCCTTCATACTTTTTCGCAATTGCAGTAATAAAGTGTGTTCAGTTTAAAATTTAAAGTGACAGTAACGGTTTTATTTTAAAACGTTTTTTGTGCTTTGTTATCAAGTTTATGCCTGTTTAACATGTCTGAACTACCAGATAGATTGTGTTCTGACTGTGGGGAAGCCAAGGTTCCTTCTCATTTAAATAGATGTGATTTATGTCATAATAAATTTAGTAAAAATGATGCCCAAGATGATTCCTCAAGTGAGGGGAGTAAGCATGGTACTGCATCATCCCCTCCTTCGTCTACACCAGTTTTGCCCATACAGGAGGCCCCTAGTACATCTAGCGCGCCAATACTCCTTACTATGCAACAATTAACGGCTGTAATGGATAATTCTATCAAAAACATTTTAGCCAATATGCCCACTTATCAGCGAAAGCGCGACTGCTCTGTTTTAGAAAATACTGAAGAGCATGAGGCCGCTGATGATATTGTTTCTGAAGGGCCCCTACACCAGTCTGAGGGGGCCAGGGAGGTTTTGTCTGAGGGAGAAATTTCAGATTCAGGAAAAATTTCTCAACAAGCTGAACCTGATGTGATTACTTTTAAATTTAAGTTGGAACATCTCCGCGCTCTGCTTAAGGAGGTGTTATCCAATTTGGATGATTGTGATTATCTGGTCATTCCAGAAACGCTATGTAAAATGGACAAGTTCCTAGAGGCCCCGGGGCCCCCCGAAGCTTTTCCTATACTCAAGCGGGTGGCGTACATTGTTAATAAAGAATGGGACAGGCCCGGTGTACCTTTCGTACCTCCCCCCATATTTAAAAAATTGTTTCCTATAGTCGACCCCAGAAAGGACTTATGGCAGACAGTCCCCAAGGTCGAGGGGGCGGTTTCTACTCTAAACAAGCGCACCACTATACCCATAGAAGATAGTTGTGCTTTCCAAGATCCTATGGATAAAAAATTAGAAGGTTTGCTAAAAAAGATGTTTGTTCAGCAAGGTTACCTTCTACAACCAATTGCATGCATTGTCCCTGTCACTACAGCCGCGTGTTTCTGGTGCGATGAGCTAGAAAAGGCGATTATTAGTAATTCTTCTTCTTATGAGGAGATTATGGACAGAATTCGTGCTCTTAAATTGGCTAATTCTTTCACCCTAGACGCCACCTTGCAATTGGCTAGGTTAGCGGCGAAAAATTCTGGGTTTGCTATTGTGGCGCGCAGAGCGCTTTGGTTAAAATCTTGGTCAGCGGATGCGTCTTCCAAGAACAAATTGTTTGACATTCCTTTCAAGGGGAAAACACTGTTTGGCCCTGACTTGAAAGAGTTTATCTCTGATATCACTGGGGGCAAGGGCCACGCCCTTCCTCAGAATAGGTCTTTCAAGGCCAAAAATAAACCTAATTTTCGTCCCTTTCGCAGAAACGGACCAGCCCCAAGTGCTACGTCCTCTAAGCAGGAGGGTAATACTTCTCAAGCCAATCCAGCCTGGAGACCAAGGCAAGGCTGGAACAAAGGAAAGCAGGCCAAGAAACCTGCCACTGCTCCCAAGACAGCATGAGATGCGGGCCCCCGATCCGGGACCGGATTTGGTGGGGGGCAGACTCTCTCTCTTCACTCAGGCTTGGGCAAGAGATGTTCTGGATCCTTGGGCGCTAGAAATAGTCTTCCAAGGTTATCTTCTGGAAGTGATTCATCCTGTTCCATTAAAAGAACGAGGGATGGGGTTCTACTCCAATCTGTTCGTAGTTCCCAAAAAAGAGGGAACGTTCAGACCAATCTTAGATCTCAAGATCCTAAACAAGTTTCTCAAGGTTCCATCGTCCAAAATGGAAACCATTCGAACAATCCTTCCATCCAGAAAGGTCAATTCTTGACCACGGTGGATTTAAAGGATGCGTATCTACATATTCCTGTCCACAAGGAACATCATCGGTTCCTAAGGTTCGCATTCCTGGACAAGCATTACCAGTTCGTGGCGCTTCCTTTCGGATTAGCCACTGTTCCAAGGATTTTCACAAAGGTACTAGGGTCCCTTCTGGCGGTGCTAAGACCAAGGGGCATTGCTGTAGTACCTTACTTGGACGACATTCTGATTCAAGCGTCGTCCCTTCCTCAAGCAAAGGCTCACACGGACATAGTCCTGGCCTTTCTCAGATCTCACGGATGGTAAGTGAACGTGGAAAAGAGTTCTCTATCTCCGTCGACAAGAGTTCCCTTCTTGGGAACAATAATAGACTCCTTAGAAATGAGGATTTTTCTGACAGAGACCAGAAAAACAAAACTTCTAAACTCTTGTCGGATACTTCCTTCCGTTCCTCTTCCTTCCATAGCACAGTGCATGGAAGTGATAGGTTTGATGGTAGCGGCAATGGACATAGTTCCTTTTGCGCGCATTCATCTAAGACCATTTCAATTGTGTATGCTCAGTCAGTGGAATGGGGACTATACAGACTTGTCTCCGAAGATACAAGTAAATCAGAGGACCAGAGACTCACTCCGTTGGTGGCTGTCCCTGGACAACCTGTCGCTAGGGGTGACCTCCCGCAGACCAGAGTGGGTCATTGTCACGACCGACGCCAGTCTGATGGGCTGGGGCGCGGTCTGGGGATCCCTGAAAGCTCAGGGTCTTTGGTCTCGGGAAGAATCTCTTCTACCGATAAATATTCTGGAACTGAGAGCGATATTCAATGCTCTCAAGGCTTGGCCTCAGCTAGCGAGGGCCAAGTTCATACGGTTTCAATCAGACAACATGACGACTGTTGCGTACATCAACCATCAGGGGGGAACAAGGAGTTCCCTGGCGATGGAAGAAGTGACCAAAATCATTCAATGGGCGGAGACTCGCTCCTGCCACCTGTCTGCAATCCACATCCCAGGAGTGGAAACTTGGGAAGCGGATTTTCTGATTCGTCAGACATTGCATCCGGGGGTGTGGGAACTCCATCCGGAAATCTTTGCCCAAATCACTCAACTGTGGGGCATTCCAGACATGGATCTGATGGCCTCTCGTCAGAACTTCAAGGTTCCTTGCTACGGGTCCAGATCCAGGGATCCCAAGGCGACTCTAGTAGATGCACTAGTAGCACCTTGGACCTTCAACCTAGCTTATGTATTCCCGCCGTTTCCTCTCATCCCCAGGCTGGTAGCCAGGATCAATCAGGAGAGGGCGTAGGTGATCTTGATAGCTCCTGCGTAACCACGCAGGACTTGGTAGGCAGATCTGGTGAATATGTCATCGGCTTCACCATGGAAGCTACCTTTGAGACGAGACCTTCTTGTTCAAGGTCCGTTCGAACATCCGAATCTGGTCCTACTCCAGCTGACTGCTTGGAGATTGAACGCTTGATCTTATCAAAGCGAGGGTTCTCAGATTCTGTTATTGATACTCTTGTTCAGGCCAGAAAGCCTGTAACTAGAAAAATTTACCACAAAATATGGAAAAAATATATCTGTTGGTGTGAATCTAAAGGATTCCCTTGGGACAAGGTAAAGATTCCTAGGATTCTATCCTTTCTTCAAGAAGGATTGGAGAAAGGATTATCTGCAAGTTCCTTGAAGGGACAGATTTCTGCCTTGTCTGTGTTACTTCACAAAGAGCTGGCAGCTGTGCCAGATGTTCAAGCCTTTGTTCAGGCTCTGGTTAGAATCAAGCCTGTTTACAAACCTTTGACTCCTCCTTGGAGTCTCAACTTAGTTCTTTCAGTTCTTCAGGGGGTTCCGTTTGAACCCTTACATTCCGTTGATATTAAGTTATTATCTTGGAAAGTTTTGTTTTTGGCTGCAATTTCTTCCGCTAGAAGAGTTTCAGAATTATCTGCTCTGCAGTGTTCTCCTCCTTATCTGGTGTTCCATGCAGATAAGGTGGTTTTACGTACTAAACCTGGTTTTCTTCCAAAAGTTGTTTCTAACAAAAACATTAACCAGGAGATAGTCGTGCCTTCTTTGGGTCCGAAACCAGTTTCGAAGAAGGAACGTTTGTTGCACAATTTGGATGTTGTTCGCGCTCTAAAATTCTATTTAGATGCTACAAAGGATTTTAGACAAACATCTTCCTTGTTTGTTGTTTATTCTGGTAACAGGAGAGGTCAAAAAGCAACTTCTACCTCTCTCTCTTTTTGGATTAAAAGCATCATCAGATTGGTTTACGAGACTGCCGGACGGCAGCCTCCTGAAAGAATCACAGCTCATTCCACTAGGGCTGTGGCTTCCACATGGGCCTTCAAGAACGAGGCTTCTGTTGATCAGATATGTAGGGCAGCGACTTGGTCTTCACTGCACACTTTTACCAAATTTTACAAGTTTGATACTTTTGCTTCTTCTGAGGCTATTTTTTGGGAGAAAGGTTTTGCAAGCCGTGGTGCCTTCCATTTAGGTGACCTGATTTGCTCCCTCCCTTCATCCGTGTCCTAAAGCTTTGGTATTGGTTCCCACAAGTAAGGATGACGCCGTGGACCGGACACACCTATGTTGGAGAAAACAGAATTTATGTTTACCTGATAAATTACTTTCTCCAACGGTGTGTCCGGTCCACGGCCCGCCCTGGTTTTTTAATCAGGTCTGATGATTTATTTTCTTTAACTACAGTCACCACGGTATCATATGGTTTCTCCTATGCAAATATTCCTCCTTAACGTCGGTCGAATGACTGGGGTAGGCGGAGCCTAGGAGGGATCATGTGACCAGCTTTGCTGGGCTCTTTGCCATTTCCTGTTGGGGAAGAGAATATCCCACAAGTAAGGATGACGCCGTGGACCGGACACACCGTTGGAGAAAGTAATTTATCAGGTAAACATAAATTCTGTTTTCTGGGTCGGAATCTGCTGCCTCTAAGCCTCCAGCCGTGGAGGAACCAGACTTTAGATTTAGGATTGAACACTTACACTTTCTGCTAAAAGAAGTTTTGGCTACTTTAGAAGTTCCAGAACCTAAATTACCTGAGGAACCTTGTATTCCTAAATTACATAAGGTCTACGAGGACAGGGTTGTACCACAGACTTTCCCAGTTCCCGTAAAGATGGCGAACATTATTAAGGATAAATAGGAGACTCTCTTTTTCTTTTTCCCCTTCTTCTTCCTTTAAGAAATTGTTCCTGGTTCCGGACTTGTGGGGTTCCGTCCCTTAGGTAGACGGTGCTATCTCCACGCTTGCTAAAAGCACTACTATCCCACTTGAGGATAGTTTGTCGTTTATAGAGCCCATGGATAAGAAGCTGGAAACTCTATTAAGAAAAATGTTTCATCATACAGGATATTTGTTCCAGCCGGCAGCAGCTGTTGCTGAGGTTGCTGGAGCAGCTACCTACTGGTGAGACTCCTTATCTGAGTTGATCGAGGTGGAGGGTTCCCGCGACACGATCCAGGAAAGAATTAGGGCCTTAAGGGTAGCTAATTCTTTTATTTATGATGCAAATATGCAGATTATTCGCCTGAACGCCAAGGCTTCAAGCTAGCCCGTAGGGCACTCTGGCTGAAACCCTTGGTCTGCGGACATAACTTCGAAGTCTAGACTTCTTTCCCTCCCATTCAAGGGAAATATTATTTTTGGTCCAGGCCTTGACTCTATCATACCCACGGTTACTAGAGGCAAAGGTGCCTTGTTACTGCAGGATAAGAAGATCAAAGGGACAAGGTCCTAATTTTCGTTCCTTTTGTTTGGACAAATACCAACGTCAGCAGCCTTCTGCAAAGCCGGAGCAGTCCAAGGGAACTTGGAAACCTCCTCAGTCCTGGAATAAATCCAAGCAGAATAAGAAGCCCGCCGAGTTAAAGTCGACATGAAGGGGCGGCCCCCGATCCGGCTTTGGATCTGGTAGGGGGCAGACTGTCACTCTTTTCAGATGCTTGGTTTGGGAACGTGCAAGACCCATGGGTACTGGATGTCATTGCTCAGGGATACAGAATGGGTTGCAAGTCTCACCCTCCAAGGGGCAGATTCCTCTTATCAAACCTGTCTTCAAGGCCAGAAAAAGAGAGGCTTTTCTAGGGTGTGTGAGGGATCTCTCTGCCCTGGGGGTCATTGTACCGTTATCTCCAGCAAAGAGAGGTCTGGGATAACACTCAAACCTGTTTGTGGTCCCAAAGAAGGAGGGTACTTTTCGTCCAATTCTGGACCTAAAGTGTTTAAACAAATTCCTGTCTGTCCCCTCATTTAAGATGGAGACAATAAGTTCCATTCTTCCTTTAGTCCAGGAAGGACAATTTATGACCACGATAGACCTGAAGGATGCCTACCTTCACGTCCCTATACACAAAGAACACTTCAAGTTCCTAAGTTTTCTGTTCCTGGACCAGCACTTCCAGTTCATTGTACTTCTGTTTGGTCTAGCTACTGCTCCAAGAGTTTTTACGAATGCTCTAGGGGCTCTACTCGCAGTGGCCAGAACCAGAGGGATTGCAGTGGCGCCGTACTTAGACAATATCTTGGTTCAAGCACTGTCCTGTCGTCTGGCAGAGGACCATTCAAAAGCTCTTCTTTCTCTTCTTTGATCTCATGGATGGAAGATAAACTTAGAAAAGAGTTCTCTTATTCCCAGTACCAGGGTGGAGTTCCTGGGTACGATATTAGATTCCATATCTATGAGGATATTTCCTACAAACCAGAGACATTACAAGCTAACTTCCAATTGTCTTGCCCTCCAGACCTCCTTCAGGCCATCTGTGGCTCGATGTATGGAGATAATTGGACTCATGGTGTCCTGCATGGACATCATCCCTTTTGCCAGATTCCATCTCAGACCTCTTCAGCTGTGCATGCTGAGACAGTGGAACGGCAATCATTCAGATCTGTCTCAACAGATTTGACTGGACAGCCAGTCGAGAGAATTGCTCTCCTGGTGGCTTTGTCCAGATCACCTGTCCTAAGGGACATCCTCCTTGAGACCATCCTGGGAGATTTTGACTACGCACGCGAGTCTCACAGGTTGGGGAACTGTTTAGGGTGCCAGGAAGGCACAGGTCCTGTGGATTCGAGAGGAATCCCTCCTCCCGTTCAACATCTTGGAACTTCGAGCGATCTTCAATGCTCTGAAGGCTTGGCCTCTACTGGGTTCGGCCCAATTTATCAGATTCCAGTCGGACAACATAACCTTGGTGGCTTACATCAACCATCAGGGGGGGACGAGGATCTCCCTAGCAATGAGGGAAGTATCTCGGATTCACATTCCGGGGCTCCTTGCACAGACCTACCCTTGCATTAGTGCACAACATGGTGACACGCAAGATGATATATACTGGAGACCAGGTAATGTACAGCATAACAATTTCTGAACTTGTATCCCATTGCTTTGCACTGATGCAGGGGCAGGTCTGTGCAAGGAGCCAGCGGAATGTGAAGCATAGTCTTCATCTAGTGAAACAAGTAGAGTTGCTTCAGGTCCTGCTAGCGATCCACAGTAAACTTGTGTGGGCAGACAAATAATTCAAATTGAGGAAAAACATTGCAACTGAACACTGCTACACTGTAGCGTGTCAAGGAGCCCACTATATAGTTTTCACCTAATCTGAGTTTATTTTATAGGCAGCTGCTGCGTAGAACACACATTGCCGGTCTTCTTTATATGGAGCTGCTCCACACACAGTGTTCTGTCTGGCACAGACAACTGCCGTTTAAATGGAATGGAGGATGGACTGGGGTTACATACATATGCAGTAAAATACTTGGTCTGATTCAATAATTCATACATTCTGTTTGAGTTCATTAAGGTTGCACTGTTTGGACCTATATTTTTTCTCTCCATTGCCGTCTTTTCTTACGACTATCTATATGTTGCTGGAGTGCAATGTGGATTTGCATATGGCTTATGATTGGAGGGTGGGCGTGCTAGCCTCAAGCACAGCTCAGCCCTTTTCTTGGGGAGTGCCATCACCATCCAGAATATTTCAGGAGCAGGAAATAAAAAAAGTCAAATTTACTAAATGCATTGTTTTTCAAAATTCATATACATATCTCATTTCGTTAGTTAGGGAATTTATTACTGGTATATTGATCCATGATTTTAGTGTACACTGGCCCTTTAAAAAAATTTCTAGGACTCTAGGAGCCAACCAATATACTTAGGAGCCAGATTTTGTTTTTTAATAAATGTGTGTTAATATGTATATATATGTGTGTGTGTATGTATACATGCGTGAGAAGGTGTGTGTGTGTTAATATGTGTGTGTATATATATATATATATATATATATATATATATGTGTGTGTGTGAAGGTGTGTGTGTGTATGTATATATGTGTGTATGTGTGTGTTTGTGTGTGTGTGTGTGAGAGAGAGAGAGAGAGATCATTTCTAAGTACCATCCTTTAGGAAGCATATAGTATACATCAGCAGTATAAGCATGGAGCAGCAGCCCCTCCAAAATAAGCATATAGACCTCAGCAGTACAGTAGAGCAGGTTCCCAGGCATAGTGACACTGTGAGAACGTAGAGCAGACATCAGCGAGGCTGTACATGAACCTGTCCTCATGCACACTGAGTAAGGGCAACAAACACATCAACTCTGGCTCCTCAGAGACACTGCAGAAAATCTTTCACTTAAACAAATCTCATTGCAGAAAATGAAAAAAAGTTCTGCCTCTGGTCTTCCTTATGTCCTAGCCGTTCTTCTTTAAAGGAGCAGTTACTTCATAATTTGGATGTGGTTCTGGCCTTGAAGTTCTATCTTCAAACTACTAAGGAGTTTAGACAGACTTCTTTGTTTTTTCTATTCTGGGAAGCATAAGGGGCAGAAAGCCTTGTCCACTTACTTGTCTTTTTGGTTGAGGAGCATTATTTGTTTAGCATATGAAACAGTGGGACATAAGCCTCCTCAGAGGATTAAGGCTCATTCTACTAGAGCAGTGGCTTCCTCTTGGGCCTTCAAGAATGAGGTATCTATGGGGCAGATTTGTAAGGCGGCTACCTGGTCCTCCTTACATACCTTTTCAAAATTTTACACGTTTGACGTTTTTGCTTCGGCTGAATCATCTTTTGGGAGAAAGGTTTTGCATGCTGTGGTGCCCTCAGAATAGGGCCCACCTCTCTTTTTACCCTCCCGTTTCATTCAGTGTCCTCTAGAGCTTGGTTATATGTTTCCCACAAGTAAGGAATCCTCATATTAAGAAGGAAAACATAAATTATGCTTACCAGATAATTTCCTTTCCTTCTGTATGAGGAGAGTTCATGGCCCCCGCACATTTTCTTCGTTCGGTGGAACTACATTTTGTTTGGTTCTTTTGCACCATTTATACCCTGATATTTCTCCTATTGTTTTTTGTTCCCTCGGCAGAATGACTGGGGGATGAGGGGAATGTGGAGGTATTTAAGCCTTTGGCTGGGGTGTCTTTGCCTCTTCCTGGTGCCCAGGTGCAGTATTCTCACAAGTAAGGAATGAAGTTGTGGACTCTCCTCATACAGAAGGAAAGGAAATTATCTGGTAAGCATAATTTATGTTTTTACCTTTTTCAATTTACTATGGACAGTGTGCCCCCTTTTATCTATGAGAGGGCACATTTGTTAAAAGAAAGTCATGAAGTTTTATTCTAGTATATACAAATATGAAGATCCTTAATAAATCTGGATATTTGGAATGCAACTATACTAAGTACAAAGAAGTTATGTGTAAAATTAGTTACCTTGCTACACATTTAGTTGGAATACCAGAGAGGTGAGAGGGATTAAAAAGCTCTTGTTGGGTATCTTTGCCTCCTCCTAGTGGCCAGTAGTTGAATCCCAGTAGCAATGGCTCATGGACTTTCACCACTATAAGACATTTTTATTTACCCCGAAAACACCATATCCCCAATGCAACATAACCCCACTACATTATTAACCCCTAAAGCTCCATAAGCCAACACAGTAAACAACAACATATCACAAAAAATATCAGACAAAAACCAAGTAAACAGTACATTAAAGGGAAAGTAAACTATGCATAATCACTATGTCTGACATGAAAATACATGTAAAAATATGTTAACTTTAAAGCATTTGTGACTTAAGATATTAATTGCTTACATAGATATTGGTTCCCTTTATATTATAGGAGTGACAGTCTCCTATATTATGCTTAGAGCCAAACATTTGGGGCAGCGGTTGCGTGATATTCTGAGACCTCCGCTCATTTTGGGGCAGCGGTTGCGTGATATTCTGAGACCTCCGCTCATTTATTCTCTCATCTGAGTTTTTCAACTCCCTATGGGCCCCTACATGTAGACAATGCCCCCTATCACAGAGCTTATTTTCCCTTGGTCAGAAGCCTGATGCTCTTTTGTGCTGTAGGGTACAGGAGCTTTTTCAGGAGGAGTCATTTAAGGACTATTGTGGCGCATTTAATATGGGCGCTTTTTGTCTGCTCCTTCCTGGTTTTCAGGCGGTCGGGGATTTAAGTATACAAATAGCAATTCAATTCCTATGCAGGATGTAGAGCTATGGTTTGTGACTTTTGTGATCTAGCCCTAGGTTGCAAGTATTATCTCGACAGTTACTTGATGGAACGGAGACAACACGGTATTGGCATGATGGCTGCATACGCAGCCCACATCTAAGGCACTCATTATTATGGCTCTCTTGGGAGAGGGGCTCCTGTGCTCATGGCTACTTTGCATCATACAAGATGGCAGTGTTTAACGGCTTTTAGCGAGGGCTGCATTCACAGGTCACAGTGCTTCACAATTTTTTATTGCAGTGCATTCTTGGCAGTAACGATAGGGCTGTTCTGTACAATGATGCCCTTTAGAGTAGACACCATTTTTCTTGTGGCACACTTCTGACTGCTTCTTCCTAATGAATAGGGAGTGCTGCTACGCTGCACCTCAGAGAGAGGCAGGTTCTCTGGTGCATTATATTTGACTCAGCTAAGGGGTTCTTCTGAACTCTATATATTGTGTTTAGATTTTTTAAAAATTCAAAATATATCTTTTACTGGGTGTAGTAATTTGAGTCTGCGTAGCCACTGTAGATTGTGTTCTTTGTTAAGTTCATACATTCTGTGTCTTTCCTTTACCTTTATTCTCTCAGGGCATCTTTTTCTCTAAAACAGTTATTTAGAGAACAAGTGTTTATTGATTTTGTGTAAAAATGTAAACGGTTAACCTTCTTTTCATCAACTTTTCTACACTAAATTTAAAATTTCTTTCATGTAATTAGCAAGAGTCCATGAGCTAGTGACGTATGGGATATACATTCCTACCAGGAGGGGCAAAGTTTCCCAAACCTCAAAATGCCTACAAATACACCCCTCACCACACCCACAAATCAGTTTTACAAACTTTGCCTCCTATGGAGGTGGTGAAGTAAGTTTGTTCTAGATTCTACGTTGATATGCGCTCCGCAGCAGGTTGGAGCCCGGTTTTCCTCTCAGCGTGCAGTGAATGTCAGAGGGATGTGAGGAGAGTATTGCCTGTTTGAATTCAATGATCTCCTTCTACGGGGTCTATTTCATAGGTTCTCTGTTATCGGTCGTAGAGATTCATCTCTTACCTCCCTTTTCAGATCGACGATATACTCTTATATATACCATTACCTCTGCTGATTTTCGTTTCAGTACTGGTTTGGCTTTCTACAAACATGTAGATGAGTGTCCTGGGGTAAGTAAGTCTTATTTTCTGTGACACTCTAAGCTATGGTTGGGCACTTTTTTAATAAAGTTCTAAATATATGTATTCAAACATTTATTTGCCTTGACTCAGGATGTTCAACATTCCTTATTTTCAGACAGTCAGTTTCATATTTGGGATAATGCATTTGAATCAATCATTTTTCTTACCTTAAAAATTTGACTTTTTTTCCCTGTGGGCTGTTAGGCTCGCGGGGGCTGAAAATGCTTCATTTTATTGCGTCATTCTTGGCGCAGACTTTTTTGGTGCAAAAAATCTTTTCTGTTTCCGGCGTCATACGTGTCGCCGGAAGTTGCGTCATTTTTGACGTTCTTTTGCGCCAAAAATGTCGGCGTTCCGGACGTGGCGTCATTTTTGGCGCCAAAAGCATTTAGGCGCCAAATATTGTGGGCGTCTTATTTGGCGCTTAAAAAAATATGGGCGTCGCTTTTGTCTCCACATTATTTAAGTCTCATTTTTCTTTGATTCTGGTTGCTAGAATCTTGTTCCTTGGCATTTTTTCCCATTCCTGAAACTGTCATTTAAGGAATTTGATCAATTTTGCTTTATATGTTGTTTTTTCTCTTACATATTGCAAGATGTCTCACGTTGCATCTGAGTCACAAGATACTTCAGGAAAATCGCTGTCTGGTGCTGGAACTACCAAAGCTAAGTGTATCTGCTGTAAACTTTTGGTAGCTGTTCCTCCAGCTGTTGTTTGTATTAATTGTCATGACAAACTTGTTAATGCAGATAATATTTCCTTTAGTAATGTACCATTACCTGTTGCAGTTCCATCAACATCTAATGTTCAGAGTGTTCCTGATAACATAAGAGATTTTGTTTCTGAATCCATCAAGAAGGCTATGTCTGTTATTCCTCCTTCTAGTAAACATAAAAAATCTTTTAAAACTTCTCTTTATACAGATGAATTTTTAAATGAACATCATCATTCTGATTCTAATGACTCTTCTGGTTCAGAGGATTCTGTCTCAGAGGTTGATGCTGATAAATCTTCATATTTATTTAAAATGGAATTTATTCGTTCTTTACTTAAAGAAGTACTAATTGCTTTAGAAATTGAGGATTCTGGTCCTCTTGATACTAAATCTAAACGTTTAGATAAGGTCTTTAAATCTCCTGTGGTTATTCCAGAAGTTTTTCCTGTTCCTGGTGCTATTTCTGAAGTAATTTCCAGAGAATGGAATAATTTGGGTAATTCATTTACTCCTTCTAAACGTTTTAAGCAATTATATCCTGTGCCGTCTGACAGATTCGAATTTTGGGCCAAAATCCCTAAAGTTGATGGGGCTATTTCTACCCTTGCTAAACGTACTACTATTCCTACGTCAGATGGTACTTCGTTTAAGGATCCTTTAGATAGGAAAATTGAATCCTTTCTAAGAAAAGCTTATCTGTGTTCAGGTAATCCTCTTAGACCTGCTATATCATTGGCTGATGTTGCTGCAGCTTCAACTTTTTGGTTGGAAACTTTAGCGCAACAAGTAACAGATCATGATTCTCATAATATTATTATTCTTCTTCAACATGCTAATAATTTTATCTGTGATGCCATTTTTGATATTATCAGAGTTGATGTCAGGTTTATGTCTCTAGCTATTTTAGCTAGAAGAGCTTTATGGCTTAAAACTTGGAATGCTGATATGTCTTCTAAATCGACTCTACTTTCCATTTCTTTCCAGGGTAACAAATTATTTGGTTCTCAGTTGGATTCTATTATCTCAACTGTTACTGGTGGGAAAGGAACTTTTTTACCACAGGATAAAAAATCTAAGGGTAAAAACAGGGCTAATAATCGTTTTCGTTCCTTTCGTTTCAACAAAGAACAAAAGCCTGATCCTTCATCCTCAGGAGCAGTTTCAGTTTGGAAACCATCTCCAGTCTGGAATAAATCCAAGCCTTCTAGAAAAGCAAAGCCAGCTTCTAAGTCCACATGAAGGTGCGGCCCTCATTCCAGCTCAGCTGGTAGGGGGCAGGTTACGTTTTTTCAAAGAAATTTTGATCAATTCTGTTCACAATCTTTGGATTCAGAACATTGTTTCAGAAGGGTACAGAATTGGTTTCAAGATAAGACCTCCTGCAAAGAGATTTTTTCTTTCCCGTGTCCCAGTAAATCCAGTGAAAGCTCAAGCATTTCTGAAATGTGTTTCAGATCTAGAGTTGGCTGGAGTAATTATGCCAGTTCCAGTTCTGGAACAGGGGCTGGGGTTTTATTTGAATCTCTTCATTGTACCAAAGAAGGAGAATTCCTTCAGACCAGTTCTGAATCTAAAAATATTGAATCGTTATGTAAGGATACCATCGTTCAAAATGGTAACTGTAAGGACTATCTTGCCTTTTGTTCAGCAAGGGAATCATATGTCCACAATTGATTTACAGGATGCATATCTGCATATTCCGATTCATCCAGATCATTATCAGTTCCTGAGATTCTCTTTCCTGGACAAGCATTACCAGTTTGTGGCTCTGCCGTTTGGCCTAGCTACAGCTCCAAGAATTTTTACAAAGGTTCTCGGTGCCCTTCTGTCTGTAATCAGAGAACAGGGTATTGTGGTATTTCCTTATTTGGACGATATCTTGGTACTTGCTCAGTCTTCACATTTAGCAGAATCTCATACGAATCGACTTGTGTTGTTTCTTCAAGATCATGGTTGGAGGATCAATTCACTAAAAAGTTCATTGATTCCTCAGACAAGGGTAACCTTTCTGGGTTTCCAGATAGATTCAGTGTCCATGACTCTGTCTTTGACAGACAAGAGACGTCTAAAATTGATTTCAGCTTGTCGAAACCTTCAGTCACAATCATTCCCTTCGGTAGCCTTATGCATGGAAATTCTAGGTCTTATGACTGCTGCATCGGACGTGATCCCCTTTTCACATGCGACCTCTTCAGCTCTGTATGCTGAATCAATGGTGCAGGGATTACACAAAGATATCTCAATTAATATCTTTAAAACCGATTGTACGACACTCTCTAACGTGGTGGACAGATCACCATCGTTTAATTCAGGGGGCTTCTTTTGTTCTTCCGACCTGGACTGTAATTTCAACAGATGCAAGTCTTACAGGTTGGGGAGCTGTGTGGGGATCTCTGACGGCACAAGGAGTTTGGGAATCTCAGGAGGTGAGATTACCGATCAATATTTTGGAACTCCGTGCAATTTTCAGAGCTCTTCAGTCTTGGCCTCTTCTGAAGAGAGAATCGTTCATTTGTTTTCAGACAGACAATGTCACAACTGTGGCATACATCAATCATCAAGGAGGGACTCACAGTCCTCTGGCTATGAAAGAAGTATCTCGAATTCTGGTTTGGGCGGAATCCAGCTCCTGTCTAATCTCTGCGGTTCATATCCCAGGTATAGACATTTGGGAAGCGGATTATCTCAGTCGCCAAACGTTGCATCCGGGCGAATGGTCTCTTCACCCAGAGGTATTTCTTCAGATTGTTCAAATGTGGGAACTTCCAGAAATAGATCTGATGGCGTCTCATCTAAACAAGAAACTTCCCAGGTATCTGTCCAGATCCCGGGATCCTCAGGCGGAGGCAGTGGATGCATTATCACTTCCTTGGAAGTATCATCCTGCCTATATCTTTCCGCCTCTAGTTCTTCTTCCCAGAGTAATCTCCAAGATTCTGAAGGAATGCTCGTTTGTTCTGCTGGTAGCTCCGGCATGGCCTCACAGGTTTTGGTATGCGGATCTTGTCCGGATGGCCTCTTGCCATCCGTGGACTCTTCCGTTAAGACCAGACCTTCTGTCGCAAGGTCCTTTTTTCCATCAGGATCTCAAATCCTTAAATTTAAAGGTATGGAGATTGAACGCTTGATTCTTGGTCAAAGAGGTTTCTCTGACTCTGTGATTAATACTATGTTACAGGCTCGTAAATCTGTATCTAGAGAGATATATTATAGAGTCTGGAAGACTTATATTTCTTGGTGTCTTTCTCATCATTTTTCTTGGCATTCTTTTAGAATTCCGAGAATTTTACAGTTTCTTCAGGATGGTTTAGATAAAGGTTTGTCCGCAAGTTCTTTGAAAGGACAAATCTCTGCTCTTTCTGTTCTTTTTCACAGAAAGATTGCTAATCTTCCTGATATTCATTGTTTTGTACAAGCTTTGGTTCGTATAAAACCTGTCATTAAGTCAATTTCTCCTCCTTGGAGTTTGAATTTGGTTCTGGGGGCTCTTCAAGCTCCTCCTTTTGAACCCATGCATTCATTGGACATTAAATTACTTTCTTGGAAAGTTTTGTTCCTTTTGGCGATCTCTTCTGCCAGAAGAGTTTCTGAATTATCTGCTCTTTCTTGTGAGTCTCCTTTTCTGATTTTTCATCAGGATAAGGCAGTGTTGTGAACTTCTTTTGAATTTTTACCTAAGGTTGTGAATTCCAACAACATTAGTAGAGAAATTGTGGTTCCCTCATTATATGTCCTAATCCTAAGAATTCTAAGGAGAAATCATTGCATTCTTTGGATGTTGTTAGAGCTTTGAAATATTATGTTGAAGCTACTAAGTCTTTCCGAAAGACTTCTAGTCTATTTGTTATCTTTCCCGGTTCTAGAAAAGGCCAGAAAGCTTCTGCCATTTCTTTGGCATCTTGGTTGAAATCTTTAATTCATCATGCCTATGTCGAGTCGGGTAAAACTCCGCCTCAAAGGATTACAGCTCATTCTACTAGGTCAGTTTCTACTTCCTGGGCGTTTAGGAATGAAGCTTCGGTTGATCAGATTTTCAAAGCAGCAACTTGGTCCTCTTTGCATACTTTTACTAAATTCTACCATTTTGATGTATTTTCTTCTTCTGAAGCAGTTTTTGGTAGAAAAGTACTTCAGGCAGCGGTTTCAGTTTGAATCTTCTGTTTATGTTTTTCATTAAACTTTATTTTGGGTGTGGATTATTTTCAGCAGGAATTGGCTGTCTTTATTTTATCCCTCCCTCTCTAGTGACTCTTGCGTGGAAAGATCCACATCTTGGGTAGTCATTATCCCATACGTCACTAGCTCATGGACTCTTGCTAATTACATGAAAGAAAACATAATTTATGTAAGAACTTACCTGATAAATTCATTTCTTTCATATTAGCAAGAGTCCATGAGGCCCACCCTTTTTTGTGGTGGTTATGATTTTTTTGTATAAAGCACAATTATTCCAATTCCTTATTTTATATGCTTTCGCACTTTTTTCTTATCACCCCACTTCTTGGCTATTCGTTAAACTGATTTGTGGGTGTGGTGAGGGGTGTATTTGTAGGCATTTTGAGGTTTGGGAAACTTTGCCCCTCCTGGTAGGAATGTATATCCCATACGTCACTAGCTCATGGACTCTTGCTAATATGAAAGAAATGAATTTATCAGGTAAGTTCTTACATAAATTATGTTTTCTGTTGTCTAGTACCACTAGAAGTAATGTAAATTTTAATGCTAAAAATGCCTGTTTTTTTAAAAATTCGATTAAAAACAGGGGCACTTTCATTCATCAAAATTTACATTTCACTCGTGTTGTGAAAACAAACTTACCTTTTAATCTTGACAGCAGCTTCAGCTTCCTCCACCCGTCGCAAAGCCTCTTTCTGGGTCTAAAATGAGGAATCAGGCTTCCTCCAATCACGGCGTTAATCAGACATTGATTTCCACGGGGGGGGGGTGGGGGGAGAGCCGTGATTGGAGGATGACCAATCCATCATTTCTGACATCAGAAATGGCTTGCGACGACCGATGGAAGCTGGAGCTGCTGTCAAGTTTAAAAGGTAAGTTTTTTTTCACAACACAAGTGAAATGTAAATTTTGATGAATTAAAGTGCCCCTGTTTTTAATCAAATTTTTAAAAAACGGGCACTTTAGCATCAAAATTTACATTCAATTTAATATTACTCTAGATGAGTAGCTTACACTTTTTACAACCTTGACAAAGAAAAACAAAAGTACTAATGGCACTGCTAAAGGTTGAAGATTAGGGTAGCTTATTAATCTCTGAATTTATAGATAAAATATACACAAGTTTGTGTCTATAACTCAGGCTTAATTACAACATGGCTGAGGTGCTGTGTACTTGTATACTGAAACACACAAAATCAATCCTTGGATTGAAAAATTGTACACCTAGATAGCACTCTTCCCCTAATCAAGGATGGCTGGTTTGGACAAAGACTGGATATCTTGGGAGAGGGAGTGCTTAGGGGTCTTTAAAATATAACCTTTATTTGGTAATTTAAAACAAAAACAAAAACACACACACAATCCACATATATACAATATTTAAAAACACAGGATTTGGTCGGATTTTTTTTTTTTTCCAATATTCTCTATTAGGATAAAGTGGTTGTAGTGTCCATAAGAGGTATATTAATTTGTCAGAGGTATCTGTAAGGATCAGTAAAGATCTGATTTTCTTATAGAATACGTGATGTTTCTTAACTTTATACCACTGTGATAGAAAATCTATTGTTCCTTAACTAGTTGGTCAAGGTCACAATCACTAGTGTGTTATTTAGTGTTATATGAATGGACACACAATTGTGCAATTTTGTAGGAACTGATCTAGGGTTCTATATAGCAGAGTCTAGTTTGTATTCTGTCTTATTACATATATTGAGGTTTTGATTTGTAACTCTGCAAATCTGATATCACTGTTATTTTTGAAAGAATTTATATGCAGTGGTTAGGTATAGAATAAGTGGTGTTCTCAATTTTTGTAATTCTGCTTTTGGATGATAAACTGAGTCTGCCACTATTATAATTGCTATCTAAATATGCTGAGAATTTCGCCTGATATATTTCCAGACTATTGGATTAAGCTATTGCAACTGCTATCTGAATATACTGAAAATTTCTCCTTATATATTTCCTGACTATTGTGCTGAAATATCAAGCACTTAAGATAAAGTATATATATAGTTAGCACAAGATCTCATCAATTTTTACGGTTGGTTATACTTTGTACAAGGTACTTATTAAAGTTTCTTTAAATAGTTGATTGGATCTTATATATTATAAGCATATTTTCTGTGCTTGGAAATGAGTATGGCTTGATCTTGCTAGATGAAGATCTAATTCAATTGCTTGAGTTCAGATGGATTTAAATTAAATATTTGTTTATAACAAAGTATTGTGCCTTCCTTGTAATTGTACTGGTTGACGTAACAATATGTTTAGGCCAAGTTCTTTAAAAGTTACATTGTAATTAGGTTCATCTATATAAGCGATATTTTATAGCAGACTTTTTCTTGACTGATTATAATAAAGTACTGATAACCACACTTTTGTCATTCAGAACTGCTTGAATTTACTTTACTAATAAATTATAATGGGCAATGAATTGGCTGAGGCAGATAATCATCTGTATAAGCAATGTTTTGTGGCAGACTTATTCTTGACTGATTGTAACAAAATACTGATAACCACTCTTTTGTCATTCAGCACTGCTTGAATTTATTTTACTAATAAATTATAATAGGCAGTGGATTAGCTAAGACAGATATTCTCTGTATCTATAAATTTAAGATAGACCCAGTATTGCTGCTAAGTTTAGCGCTTTTTCTATTAGATTCTAATGTTCCTTACATTGGTTGTAATATATGTTCAATATGTGTATTCCCAAAACATAGATGAAATCATATGATCACTTTTTGTACCACAGCTTTAAGTTCAATTAGAAATTTGGTATCTTTTGTAACTGCAGGGTAATTACCGCGGTAAAAAGGATTTGGTCTGATACTTATTACAAATATAATGTTTTTTGATATAGCGTCTGTATAATTTTCCAATACCGGTTATCTCTAAGTTATTCTAAATTTATGTAAATTCGGCTTGCAGTTTGGCGTTTTTGATGTACAAACTTATTGGGTATTAGGATATTGTATTTAAATCCCCCCTTCCCGTACTGGGATAATTTAGAATCCCTGAAACAGGGTTCAATCTAGTACCGTTTACTTCTTATCATTGGTAACTGGCAGTTGCAGCGAGGTGGTGTTATTAGTATACCAGTACGGGAAGGGGGGATTTAAATACAATATCCTAATACCCAATAAGTTTGTACATCAAAAACGCCAAACTGCAAGCCGAATTTACATAAATTTAGAATAACTTAGAGATAACCGGTATTGGAAAATTATACAGACGCTATATCAAAAAACATTATATTTGTAATAAGTATCAGACCGAATCCTTTTTACCGCGGTAATTACCCTGCAGTTACAAAAGATACCAAATTTCTAATTGAACTTAAAGCTGTGGTACAAAAAGTGATCATATGATTTCATCTATGTTTTGGGAATACACATATTGAACATATATTACAACCAATGTAAGGAACATTAGAATCTAATAGAAAAAGCGCTAAACTTAGCCGCAATACTGGGTCTACCTTAAATTTATAGATACAGAGAATATCTGTGTTAGCTAATCCACTGCCTATTATAATTTATTAGTAAAATAAATTCAAGCAGTGCTGAATGACAAAAGAGTGGTTATCAGTATTTTGTTACAATCAGTCAAGAATAAGTCTGCCACAAAACATTGCTTATACAGATGATTATCTGCCTCAGCCAATTCATTGCCCATTATAATTTATTAGTAAAGTAAATTCAAGCAGTTCTGAATGACAAAAGTGTGGTTATCAGTACTTTATTATAATCAGTCAAGAAAAAGTCTGCTATAAAATATCGCTTATATAGATGAACCTAATTACAATGTAACTTTTAAAGAACTTGGCCTAAACATATTGTTACGTCAACCAGTACAATTACAAGGAAGGCATAATACTTTGTTATAAACAAATATTTAATTTAAATCCATCTGAACTCAAGCAATTGAATTAGATCTTCATCTAGCAAGATCAAGCCATACTCATTTCCAAGCACAGAAAATATGCTTATAATATATAAGATCCAATCAACTATTTAAAGAAACTTTAATAAGTACCTTGTACAAAGTATAACCAACCGTACAAATTGATGAGATCTTGTGCTAACTATATATATATACTTTATCTTAAGTGCTTGATATTTCAGCACGATAGTCAGGAAATATATAAGGCGAAATTTTCAGTATATTCAGATAGCAGTTGCAATAGCTTAATCCAATAGTCTGGAAATATATCAGGCGAAATTCTCAGCATATTTAGATAGCAATTATAATAGTGGCAGACTCAGTTTATCATCCAAAAGCAGAATTACAAAAATTGAGAACACCACTTATTCTATACCTAACCACTGCATATAAATTCTTTCAAAAATAACAGTGATATCAGATTTGCAGAGTTACAAATCAAAACCTCAATATATGTAATAAGACAGAATACAAACTAGACTCTGCTATATAGAACCCTAGATCAGTTCCTACAAAATTGCACAATTGTGTGTCCATTCATATAACACTAAATAACACACTAGTGATTGTGACCTTGACCAACTAGTTAAGGAACAATAGATTTTCTATCACAGTGGTATAAAGTTAAGAAACATCACGTATTCTATAAGAAAATCAGATCTTTACTGATCCTTACAGATACCTCTGACAAATTAATATACCTCTTATGGACACTACAACCACTTTATCCTAATAGAGAATATTGGATAAAAAAAAAAAATCCGACCAAATCCTGTGTTTTTAAATATTGTATATATGTGGATTGTGTGTGTGTTTTTGTTTTTGTTTTAAATTACCAAATAAAGGTTATATTTTAAAGACCCCTAAGCACTCCCTCTCCCAAGATATCCAGTCTTTGTCCAAACCAGCCATCCTTGATTAGGGGAAGAGTGCTATCTAGATGTACAATTTTTCAATCCAAGGATTGATTTTGTGACTTTTTACAACCTTCTCAGAGGTTTTCTTAATTTTCTTTCTGGATGGTACCAGATCTGTTAGTATGTAAGATCTTATTTGAACTTCCAGTGGAAGATCATATTTTTATTGACCCTTTGTTATTATAATGAAACATTTTTTATATAACATAATGATGCTTTTTATGTTATTCCTGTTGTACAGAAACCCCATAGATCTGTACTAATACCCATGAAATGTATGCACTCTTATTTTATGTACAGGGGCTTTAAAATCCGTTTCCATGGTTTATTTCATGTTTCATACTCAATTTATTAGTGTTTTAAGACACTAATATGTTTAATTTTATGTTTTTCTTATAAGAATACAATAAAACTACCTTTTATGGAGGTTATATTTGTTAGCGTCTGTGACATGGATTGTCCCATTCTCATTTCTTAGTGTTTTATAAGACACTAATATATGTATTTCTGTGTTTTATGTATAGGAATTCTAGTCTTGTCTTCCATCCTGTCAAGACTATCCACTAACCAAGTAAAGAGGGTGGTCTTCTTAATCTGGCTTTGTTAGTGCAGTAGGTAGCGCGTCAGTCTCATAGTTTGAAGTTCGTGAGTTCAGGCTTCACACAAGGCACTTGCTCTTTCAAAGTACGTTTTATTGTAAAGGACCTATCCTCTTTGGGAGTAATTTTTCCAGTTCCTATAGAGGAACAGGGACAAGGATCTATTCAGATCTCTTTGTGGTTCCCAAAAAAAATATAGATATATCTAAAGAGGGAATTTTCGCCCCATCATGGGCCTAAAGTGTCTCAAGGGTTCCATCCTTCAAAATGGCAACTATTTGTTTCATTCTTCCTTTGGTTCATAAAGGTCAGTTCATGAAGACCATAGACCTGAAGGACGTGTATCTACATTTTCCCATCTCTCGGATCACCTCCAGTTTATAAGGTTTGCCTTTCTGGAAAGGGAGATGTGGTAACTCTCACCGTTCTTGAAACAGAAGGTTGTGGGTTTGAACCCAGGAACAGCTCCTGCTTCCTAATCTGGCATGTGCTTCTGGTGACAGTAAGCATTCCAAAGTTGAATTTTCAAGCATTTCCAGTTTTGCTGCATTTCCGTTTGGTCTTGTCACGGCTCCCAGAACATTCACAATGATTCTGGAGGCTCTTTTTGGCAGTGGTATCCCAGGGAATTGTAGTGGCGCCTTTACTAGACAACGTCTTGGTTCAGGTGTCATCTTTTCAACTAGCAAAATCTAATTCAGAAATGTTGTTGTCTTTTCTGCAGCCCCGCAAATTGGAACGTGGATCTGGAATAGAGTTTCCTTGTTCCAGCTACTTTGGCGTGTTCCTTAGGTACAATCAGAGATTCCCTTGTCCATGAAGAAAATCCAAATTTCTTGCTTCGTACCTTTCTCTCAATTTCGTCCATCAGTGACTTAATGCATGGAGGTGATTGGTCTGATGTTTGCTTCAATGGACATCATTCCTTTTGCATGGTTCCATCTGAGACCTCTACAACTATGTATGCTCTGTCAATGGAACGGAGACCATTCAGTTTATCGCAGAGGATAGATCTGGATCCACTATCAGGAGTCTCTCCCCTGGTGGTTTTCTCAGAATCATTTATCTCAGGGCTCTTGCTTCTGGAGACCTCCTGGGTGATTGTGTCTACGAGCGCCAGCCTTTTAGGCTGGGGAGTAGTTTGGGGCTCTCTAAAGGTTTTAGGGTTGTGGACTTGAGAGGATACTTTTCTTCCCATAAACTTCTTGAAGTTGAAAGCATTCTTCAATGCCTTGCAGCTTGGCCGCAATTATCTTTAGTCCGGTTTATCAGATTCCAGTTAGTCTACATCACCGTAGTGGTTTACATCAATCACCAGGGAGGAACTTAGAATTCCTTGGCCATGAAGTAGGTGACTTGCATTCTGCAGTGCGCAGAAGCTCATGATTGTCTTCTATCTGCCATCCACATTCCAGGAGTGGAGAACTGGGAGGTGGATTTTCTGAGCAGACAGTTTTTTCTTTCCGGGGAGTGGGCTCTTCATTCGGAAGTGTTCTCCAGAAGAACACTCAGGTGGGGGGTTCTGGAGTTGTTCCTGATTGCGTCTCGTCAGAACGTTAAGCTTCCAAAGTACGGATCTAGGTCAAGAGATCCTCAGGCCGCTCTGATAGCTCTCAGGCAGTTCCTTGGAATTTCGGTCTAGCATTACTGTTTTCCTCCGTTTGCTCTCCTTCCACGAGTCATTGTTCGTATCAAACAGGAGAGAGCATCTGTGATTCATTAGCTTCTGCCTGGCCTCGCAGGATCTGGTTCGTGCATTCAGGGAAGATGTCAGCTCTTCCACCTTGGAAGTTACAGATGAGGAAGGACCCTTTAATTCAGGGTCCTTTCCTCCATCTTGTTTATCTGAAACTGACTGCATGGAGATTGAACGCTTAATTATTTACCATAAGGTATGACGTAAAAACATATATTGGTGTGAATCGAAGGGCTTCTCTTGGAATAGTGTCAGGATTTCTAGAATTTTGTCTTTTCTCCAGGAAGGTCCGGAGAAAGGGTTTTCTGTCAGATCTCTGAAAGGCCAGATTTCTGCATTATCTATTCTTTCACTCAAGCGTCTGGCGGATGTGCCAGATGTTCAATCTTTTTGACAGGCCCTAGTCAGAATCAGCCCTGTGTTTAATCCTGTTGCTCCTCCTTAGTGCCTTATCCTAGTTCTTAGAGTTTTGCAGTATTCCTGGATATTAAGCGGTTTATCCCTAAGGTGGTTTCAGTTAGAAATATTATTCATTACATTTTTGTTCCTTCTCTCTGTCCTAATCCTCAAAAGGAACATCTTTTGCATAACTTGGATGTTGTGCGCACTCTGCAATTCTACATACAGCCTACTAAGTATTTTAGCCAGTCTTCTGCCCTGTTTGTTTGTTCCTCAGGAAAGCGTAGAGGTCAGAAGGCAACTTTTTTTTATTTTGTTTGATTGGCTTTCCTGTTTTCATGTATTGTTGGAAAAACTAATTTAAATCCACTAAAAAAAAAATGAAGGCAACTTCTCTTTCCCTCTGGTTGAGAAGTATGATTCCTGGGTAGAGACCCTGTGGGTGGAAATAAAGAGTGGGGGGCAAAAATCCTAAAAAAATATTACTAGGAACATGCTACAAGCCCCACAACATTAGTGACCTGGATGAAACTCAACTACTAATGCAAATAGGTAAGGCTGCTAATAACAGTGCTGTAATTATGGTAGATTTTAACTACCCTGATATAAACTGGGCCAATGAAACTAGTAATTCAGCTAAGGGGGATAGATTTTTAAATGTTCTCAGGGATAACTTCTTGTCACAATTAATAAAGGAGCCAACTAGGAGTAACGCTATATTGGATTTAGTGCTATCAAATAATACAGATATAATATCAAACATAAAAGTCAAAGAACATTTGGGTAACAGTGATCATAACATGGTCACATTTGAAATCTCTTTTCATAAGCAGTGTCTTAAAGGTTTAACCAAAACTTTTAATTTCAAGAAGGCAAAATTCAACGATTTAAAGAAATCATTAAATAACATAAATTCGGACAAAGTAGTCTCTAATAAAAATACAGAGGATAAATGGATAACATTTAAAACTTTGTTAAATAAATATACATATCAACAAATACCATATGGTTATAAAAATAAAAAATCCAAGCCAATGTGGCTGAATATAAATGTGTTAAGAGAAATTAGGCAAAAACGTACAACATTTAAATTATTCAAAGAATAGTACAGACTCAAAATTCCATATTTATAAGGAATGTAACAAAGCATGCAAAAAAGCAATCAAATTAGGCAAATTGAAAATAAAAAATTAATTGCAAAGGATTCTAAGTCTAACCCTGAAAGGTTCTTTAAGCCAGACAGATAGCTCAGCATGCTAAGGCACTGTGGCTGAGCTCTGTAGCAACCCAAGGGTTGCAGGTTCGATTCCCGGCGAGGTCCACTTAGCTTTTTATCTTTCCAAGGTCGATAAAATGAGCAGCGCCTTGAGACCCTTACGGGTGATTAGCCGCGTTTTACAAGTTACCACTACAATGCAAAGTACATAAATAGCAAAAAATCTAAGAAAGACAATATAAGTACATTAAAATGCGTGGAGGGTAGCATGATTAACAGTGACAGGGAGAAGGCTGAGATACTAAACCAGTTTTTTTCTTCAGTATACACAAGAGAGGAACCATTGGATGATACTTTGGAACAAAATAGAACATGTCAGCCCATACCATTAACTGGATATGTATAGAGGATATCAGGAACAAATTGGATAATATTAAGGTAAATAAAACTCCAGGCCCAGATGGAATACACCCAAGGGTGTAAAGGGAATTTAGCACCGTTATAGACAAACCTCTACTCTTAATTTTTCAAGACTCATTATCCTCAGGTATGGTACTCCAGGATTGGCGTAAAGCTGATGTGGTGCCACTCTTCCAAAACGGAAGCAGGGATGATCCAGGAAGCTATAGACCAGTTAGTCTGACATCAATAGTGGGGAAGATATTTGAAGGGATTATAAGGGATTATATTGATGAGCATATTCGTGTAAACAAGATTGAGTTCTAATCAGCAAGGTTTTATGAGAAATTGATCATGTCAAACTAATCTAATTAGATTCTATGAGGAAGTAAGTAAAAATATAGATAAAGGGGAATCAGTGATATAGCACACAAAAAGAGATGTGGTGTGTGACACACACCAAAGTAGCGCTAATTACCTGATAATTGACAATGTTAAAACTAGTATGAATAATATGTATAACTCATAATCTGAGAAATATAAATAAAAATTGACAAATGAAAATTAACAAATGAAAATTAACAAATGTAAACACCAAGTCCAGTGACATATATCTATGTGACAGATTGTTTTACATCAGCCCCGGTTATCAGTGCTTTATGCCCAGTGACTTTTCACATCGCTTGTGACATCGCATGAACTTTATTTGCTTATTGGGAATCGTTAGGACCACGGGAGGGACAGGAGAAATCTCACATCTCCGAGACACAGACAAGAAGGATACCAGTTTGAGCTGTTTAGTCCAGTCAGAATTATTCCAGGTGGATGTTTTCAGACTTGCGCAAGTCTCTTATCCCTTAGACCAAATTATTCTTCCTGCTCTTTAGGTCTTGAGAAAGCCCGTAATTAGGGTGAAACCGGTTGAAGCTGTGTTTGGAGAAAACTGTGTTTGGAGCAATACAAGATGGTTTGACGCTGTGGAAAAAAATCATAGCAGCTAAAGGTTTTTTCCTGAAAGAAAAGGATTGCCGTGATAAACAAACACCTGAAATCAAAAAGTAAAGACACTTGTTCCCCTGCGTACACTCTGTACTAAAGAGCAGGAAGAATCATTTGGTCTAAGGGATAAGAGACTTGCGCAAGTCTGAAAACATCCACCTGGAATAATTCTGACTGTTACCGACAAACATCAACTTCTGAGGGAAGATTACTCGACGGAAGGGTAAGACTACCTGCATGGCAGGATTACTACAAAGTCTACCAAAGGTACTAATCATATAAAGATCTTTTAAAAAAAACCTCCCTAAGGCAAGTCCTAAAAGGCAACTTAAGCATTCAGTAGTTGGCCACTACTAAAGTTTATTGTCAAGGAGAAATATGCATTAGGAGAGACTTTTGTGTAATCGTTACATTTGGAGAGACTTTCCATTTCTAAAATAACACGCAAAGTTACACATGTCAAAATAAGGGGCATTGCAACAAAATTACCATTTGCTTAAAGAGACTATACAGCTTTCTCTTTAAAAATAATACTTTTTTTTGGTTAATTAAAGGTGGTAACGTTAGACCATCCTTTACTTATCAGTCCAGTAAGAAAACACAGAAGCCATTTTCTTAAAGCAGAAGTATATTGAAAACACTTGCATAAAGTTATAAGCTTAGTAATTTATTTTAAATATCTACGCATATCAAAGGTTTTCTTAGAAGAAAGTTTAATTGTTTGTTTTTAAAGGAACAAATTTGTCACAATAGATTTCAGTGAAAAATCTGCTAATTGTATAATTTTGTATTTTATGATTTTTATGTAATGTTTTTTAATAAGTAAAAGTTTTTTTATAAAATTGGCATATATTTTAAAGTTCTTTTCACTATATATTAGTAAAAAAAAAACGTACCTGGTTTAACCATATCACAAATATAGAGGCTTTAAACTGAGAGTCCGGAAGTGTTTCAATGTGACATTATATTTATTTGGGTACAGATAAAATTTATAAGCATTAGAATTCACATTTAATATTTCATATATTCAAAACTAATAAAGAACATAACAACCATTATGCAAATTTATAATAAACACGAATAAATACATAAAGGTGTATTTTTCAATAAAAGATAAAAAAAGAGTGATTTATCCTTCAATAATTTTTTACCAAAAAGGAAAAGAGTCCAAATATATATATATATATATATATATAATTATTTGAGAACACCCTTGTTAAGGTCCCCATTATTAATGTGATCATACCCATATCTCTAACGTTTTGAGCTTACTGAGCGCCCCCGAAAACCATTCTCTGTTTTATTTACATTTTCTCTGTCCAGGAGAAGGACAGTATTTCGGGAGGCAAAAAAGCATTTTAAGTCCAGCGCTTTATACACTATAAACCCTTTATTTTCTGATACTTAGTTAAGTAAGGTCATTAGGTCAGCGCAGGATGAACTTTCGTTACAAAGGGACCTGCAAAAATTAGAAGTATGGGCAGGTAAATGGAAAATGAGATTTAATACGGGAAAATGCAAGGTTCTACATTTTGGAAGTAAAAATAAGCAGGCAACGTATTATTTAAATGGGACAAGACTTAGCCAAACACATGAGGAAAGGGATTTGGGGTAGTAATAGATAACAAGCTAAATGCAGGACAGCGGCTTCAAAGTCCAATAAGATACTAGCATGTATTAAAAGAGGTATTGATTCAAGGGAGGAAAGCATCATTCTGTCACTACATAAATCCCTGGTAAGACCTCACCTTGAGTATGACGTGCAGTTCTGGGGACCGATCGCAAAAAACTAGAACTAGAAAAAGTTCAGAGAAGGGCCACAAAGCTAATAAGGGAATTTGAGAATTTAAGCTATGAGGAGAGGCTAGCCAAACTGGGTTTGTTTTCTTTAGTAAAAAGGCGCTTAAGAGGTGACATGATTACTTTATATAAATATATTCAAGGCCCATATACAGAGATGGCAGAAGCTCTGTTTATTCCGAGAAAATTGTTTGTGACAGAGGTCACAATTTAAGGTTGGAGGAAAGGAGATTTAATCTCCTGCAACGGAATCGTTTTTTCACTGTAAGAGCAATAAAATTGTGGAACTCATTACCAAAGGAGGCAGTGAATGCCAATACCCTAGATACATTTAAAAATTGTTTGGATACATTTCTGTCTATATAAACAAAATTCATGGATATGATTGCTAGTATTAAATGGGTCACCTTTTAGTGGGATTATTTAAGCTTAACTGGAGCTTTTTGTATATATTTTAGATTTGTATAGGTTGAACTCGATGGACTTTGGTCTTTTTTCAACCTCATCTACTATGTTACTATGTTTTGCTTATGAGTCTGCTGGACAGAATTAAGGCTCATTTTACTAGGGATGTTTCCTCTTCTTGGGCTTTCAAGAATGAAGCTTCTGTGGAACAGATTTGGAAGGCTGCAACTTGGTCCTCTCTACATACTTTTTCCAAATTTGGATGGTGCCTTTGGTTTAGGTCTACCTGTCTTTTAATCCCTCCCTGTTCATTCCGTGTACTCTAGCTTGGGTATTGGTTCCCACTAGTAATTGGAATGACGTTGTGGACTCTCCATGTCTTAGGAAAGAAAACAGAATTTATGCTTACCTGATAAATTTCTTTCTTTTCGGAGATGGAGAGTCCACGACCCCACCCTTAATTAGACAGTGTTTTTTAGTTGCACCTCTACACCTTTGTGTTATCTTATTTTTCCATTTCCCTTCGGCTGAATGACTGGGTGTTATGGGTAAGGGAAGTGACACTAAACAGCTTTGCTGTGGTGCTCTTTGCCTCCTCCTGCAGGCCAGGAATGAATATCCCACTAGTAATTGGAGTGACGTCGTGGACTCTCCATGTCCGCAAAAAAAGAAATTTATCAGATAAGCATAAATTTAGTTATTTTCACCATATGTAATCCACAAGGGCGGCGGCGGCTCCTTTTCTTTCATCCATTCTTCATGCTGTCCCACAACACACATTTTTGTCAGTTCCCCCCCCTTTTATATGGTTCAGTTCTGTTGGTTGATTTTTAAAAATAAAATAAAATCAGCTAATAGAAGAATTTTTATTTTTTTAAATTGGCCAATAGGAAAAAAGTAAATTCTATTGGCTGATTGATTTTTAAAATCAGGAAATATTGTTTTTTGCTTTATATTTTGTTTGCTGTTATTTAATCCTTTCCTGAAAGTTCAAATGTAAGCAAATGAGTAAAAATTTAAACCACATGATCGTTCATGCGATCGCTAGGCACACCCCCCAGCACGTGATTCCATATTTGAAGCAGCTAAGGTTTCAGGACAACCGAACAGTCAGAGTTCCATGTCATCCTAATGGCGCTAAAGCCCAGTGCAGTTAGGACGGCATAGATTGTCCTATAGGCGGGAAGGGGTCAATGTTAAGTTTTGGTTAATGTTTTGTTTGGTTTGTTGGTTGTTTGCTTTGTTGTTGGTTATTGTTGGGTTTTGGTCAATGTTTTGTTTGCTTTGCTGTTGTTTAACAGGTAGATGCCGTTAGAACGTTCCATACCATTTTAACAGTGCTGGGCTTTAACGCCGTGTGGACAGTATGGAACTTCCTACCTTATATGGCGTCCTGCAGCCCTCCCCCTTTTACACAATCAAGAATCAGAATGGAGGGGTCATGCCTAGCAGCGTAGGCAGTTCCCCATGTTCTGATCCTGATGTTAAAATCATGTGATCGCTTCGACAATTGTGTGATGTCATTTTTTTCAGCAAGTGTTCCCATGTTAAATACTTTATTTCGCCACAAAGGGATTAATGTTGGGTTTTGATTAATGTTTTGCTTGCTTTGTTGTTGTTTCTTATTGGGTGTTGGTTTTATGTTTTGTTTACTTTTGTTGTTTTATTGTTGGGTTTTGGTTAATGTTTTCTTTGCTTTGTTGTTGTCTACTGTTGTGTTTTGGTTAATGTATTGCTTACTGTGTTGTTTACTATTATGTGTGGTTTGAGTTGATGTTTTGTGTGATATGTTATTTTTATTTACTGTGGCTTATGGTGCTTTAGGTGTTAACAGTGTAGTTGGCTTAGGCTGTGGTGGGGCTTAGGGTAATCTAGGGGTTAATAATGTAGTGGGGTTAGGTTGTGTTGGGTCTTATGGCACTTTGGGGATTAATAGTGTAGAGGGGTTAGGTTGTGGTGGGGCTTAGGGGGATTTAGGGGTTAATAATGTAGTGGGGTTAGGTTGCGGTTAGGCTTATGATGCTGTATGTGGTTAATAGTGTAGTGGGGATAGGTTATATTCTGGCTTATGGTGCTTTAGGGCAGTGTTCTTCAACCACGGTTCTCAAGTACCGCCAACAGGCCAGGTTTTCATTATAGCGGAAGGTGAAATAATTAGCTGATGGGTGACAGCTGCTTAGTAACCATGGTTACTGATCAGCTGATTATTTCAGCTGTTCTATGGTTTAGCTCTAATAAAAACATGCCCTGTTGGGGTACTTGATTACCATGGTTTAGAAACACTGCTTTAGGGGTTAATAGTTAAAGTATGACTTGAAAAATACACATTTTGGAGCTGTAGGGATGTGGTTATATTATACATGTAAATACAATGATCTATTTATGTCTATTTGATTGTATAATGCGATAATACATTTTTAAAATAATGACAATACATAAAATACATTATGTCCTCCTTTGTACAACATTGGTTTTGGGCTCTTGCCTATCCCCTTCTCCTTAATTTCTCTAAATAGGTTATTGCATGTTAAGTAACTCAGGCACAAGGTATACGGACTGATAATGGAGATAATGTATAACTCCCAATAGGGGGCGCTAAACAAACACAGGTAGATGCGATGTGGGGATACTGTCACCAAATTGTAATTATAATAATAGTATACAATATATATATATATATATATATATATATATATACACACACACAAATGCATATAATACCAAAAGTCCAGATAAATCCACTGGCAGTGGTGTGTCCCAAAGTTAGTTGTCTTCAGGGTATCCAAATAATTTAAAGGAAACGCCGTCCATCTGAAGCTTTAATTCAAAAGTGGCTGCACTTTCTTCACACCTTGGTGTCAGAATTTCTGAGATGAATGGAAACAAACAAAGAGAGAGGCGCCTGTGTGTATCAGTATTATCAAATATCGAATAAAATAGCCCTGATACAGGGTACTCACATTTTTTACAAGCATACAAATAGTGCTGTCAGGCACAAGCTGGATATTTGCAGCAATCCAGCTAGCTGTTCCCCAGGAAACCGGCACGCTGTAGTCCCCACACTTCGTCCAGAGGTAAATGGATTAGTAGAATTCAGGAATAGTGCACCAGTTCAAAAGTTAAAATGGCAGCAATTTGTTAAAAATTTATTATAGCAATAAAAACAAATTAACCGAAATGAGCTCTAAAAACGCGTTTCTCAGTGTGTCCAAACGCTGTTTCATCAG
Source organism: Bombina bombina (assembly GCF_027579735.1). Taxonomy (NCBI): domain Eukaryota; kingdom Metazoa; phylum Chordata; class Amphibia; order Anura; family Bombinatoridae; genus Bombina; species Bombina bombina. The sequence continues at coordinate 160,153,368 of NC_069500.1, forward strand.
GCATTTTGGTTAATTTGTTTTATTTGTTTTATTTGTTTTTATTGCTTTACTAAGTTTTTAATACATTGCTGTGATAACTTTTGAACTGGTGCACTATTCCTTAATTCTACCAATTCATTTACCTCTGGACGGAGTGTGGGGACTACAGCGTGCGGTTTCCTGGGGAACAGCTAGCTGGATTGCTGCAAATATCCAGCCTTGTGCCTGACAGCACTATTTGTGTGCTTGTAAAAAATGTGAGTACCCTGTATCAGGGCTATTTTATTCAATATTTGATCATACTGATACACACAGGCGCCTGTCTCTTTGTTTCTATTCATCTCACAAGGTATAGGGATATATATGTAAGAGGGGCTCCTCTTAAGGACCCTTTGAGGCATTTCTACCTACTCCAAAGGGGGACGGCTATAAAACCACTAATACTTAAATAGTTCCACTACAAGTTTAAAGAAACTGAAATCTTGTATGTTGGCCTTTTGTTTTTTTTGGGTAGCTCCAACATCCTTCTGTGTGCAGTATTTCTGCTCAGTATGTTTTTTACCAATGTCCCTTGTTTTTCTCCAGGGCAATCACTTGTAGAAGATCGGAATGCTTTGCTTATAAAAGATACTGGTAAGTTGCATATATTAATATTATTGTATTATACTAAAGTCCTTTTTTTTAATTAGAATTGGTAGATGTGTCATATTATGTGGTTTCTCTTCTATTAGTGATTTGTAGTTTATTTTCTCAGATTTTTTATTTATTTTAACGACAACCACAACATATGCAGGAAACATATTTGCACTTTTTCAATGATGATATACAGGAAGTTGTCATGTTTGTGGTAAGGGACATTGAGCAGATCATATTCAAATCAAATTGCCACCCAGCTGGTATGGTGAAACGTATTCTAAGTGTGTTGTAATCTAATTTCTTCTATAAGGTACGACGAGTCCACGGATTCATCCTTTACTTGTGGGATATTATCCTTCTGCTAACAGGAAGTGGCAAAGAGCACCACAGCAGAGCTGTCTATATAGCTCCTCCCTTAGCTCCACCCCCCAGTCATTCTCTTTGTGGGAAAAAGCCCCTTTTCTAATATTGGGTCAGTGACTAAAATCAGTGTCAGGCTTTTCCTTATAATACATTTACCTTATTTAAAGAATGATACTTACACCAGTCTTATAAAAAGGGATACATTTATTAAATGACAAATCTATACATGAGTGGTGAGAGAAGGGTCTAACGTACAAAGCTCTATTCTATCTACACTATAAACTAATGCCTGTGGGTGTGTGCATGCGATGATTGCTGCAGTCTGTCTATTACCTGTTGGTGTTATGTGTCCTTCCCTTTTCCTCTCTTTCAAGCTGCTAATCAAAACATATTTATAGCCAAACAGCCACACCATGAAGACAGTCCCAGCCAATCAAATCCATTCATCTTCTGGTTTATAACAATTCATCTGTTGAGTTAACTGCCTGTAGATGTCGCTGTGGTCCAAGAAATGAGTTTTCCTAATGCCATCTGACCTTTGTGACCCATCTCAGGACTGACCTTATCTGAGTCCCTTTGAAGATTTATGATGCCATTGTCCTGTCCTGTGGCCTTTTGAAGCTTTATGACATTTGATTTTCTGTCCTCAGGAAGGAGAGCAGGTCTCACCTGTCTTATCTACATTGGATGGTAGTCTTTTGATCCTTCTGTACAGGCCTTGGGGTCGAGTTACTTAATATTATCTCTTGGGAACTAGTTTATTCAATAGGGTTAAGTTTTCCTTACTATAACAAAATGTGCTTTTCCAGTTATACAGTTATTACATATAATTTCCAGTTATACAGTTATAACACTTTGCCTACTCTAAGTACTAGGAAGGGTAAAGTGAAAGAGGTGATAAAATATTAGTTTTTCATTTCTTCAAGCAAGAGTTTTTGTTTTAAATGGTACCGGTGTGTACTTATTTACTCTCAGGCAGCAGATGGATGAAGACTTCTGCCTGGAGGATGATGATCTTAGCATTTGTAACTAAGATCCAGTGCTGTTCCCACAGAGGCTGAGGAGTACAGGAAACTTCATTGTGAGGAACGTTTTCATGCTATATAGCAGTGAGGTATGTTCAGTCATTTTTTCTGGAGAGACTGTGTATTTCAGAAAGGCTGACAGTATCCCCATGAGGGTAAGGGTAAGCAGTAATCCTAAGAGCTATAGAATGGCATTACTAAGCTTGCATAAGGGGCTAATTAAAAAATGGTTGACACTGAGTTTTGAATGTTTGTGGGCAAACATTTTCTGAACAGGGAGTGCTGTTAACATTTTGTGGGCAATAACGTTTTTTGGGCAACTTTATTGAGGGTACACTTGGCTTTTTTTTTGGGTCTCAGAACCCACATGGCTAGTTTAAACCGCTCTGGTGTGGTTCTTTGAGGCTGTAGAGACATCGAGTGAGATGGGCGGGGCCTATTTCTCTTGTAAGGTGTATCCAGTCCACGGATCATCCATTACTTGTGGGATATTCTCATTCCCAACAGGAAGTTGCAAGAGGACACCCACAGCAGAGCTGTTATATAGCTCCTCCCCTAACTGCCATATCCAGTCATTCTCTTGCAACTCTCAACAAGCATGGAGGTAGTAAGAGAGAGTGGTGAAATGTTTCCAATAGACGCCACCACCATGGACTTATGGCAGACAGTCCCTAAGGTGGAGGGAGTAGTTTCTACTCTAGCAAAGCGTACTACTATCCCTGTCGAGGGCAGTTGTGCTTTTTTAGATCCAATGGATAAAAAATTAGAAGGTTACCTTAAGAAAATGTTTATTCAACAAGGTTTTATCCTACAGCCCCTTGCATGCATTGCTCCTGTCACTGCTTCTGCGGCGTTCTGGTTTGAGTCTCTGGAAGAGGCTTTACAGGTAGAGACTCCATTGGATGACATACTTGGCAAGCTTAGAGCACTTAAGCTAGCCAATTCTTTTGTTTCTGATGCCATTGTTCATTTCACTAAACTAACGGCTAAGAATTCTAGTTTTGCTATACAGGCGCGCAGGGCGCTATGGCTTAAATCATGGTCAGCTGACGTGACTTCAAAATCTAAGCTGCTTAACATTCCCTTCAAGGGGCAGACCCTATTCGGGCCTGGTTTGAAGGAGATTGTTTCTGATATCACTGGAGGAAAAGGTCATGCCCTTCCTCAGGACAGGTCCAAATCAAGGGCCAAACAGTCTAAGTTTCGTGCCTTTCGAAACTTCAAGGCAGATGCGGCATCAACTTCCTCTAATGCAAAACAAGAGGGAACTTTTGCTCAGTCCAAGACGGTCTGGAGACCTAACCAGACCTGGAACAAAGGTAAGCAGGCCAAAAAGCCTGCTGCTGCCTCTAAGACAGCATGAAGGAACGGACCCCTATCCGGTAACGGATCTAGTAGGGTGCAGACTTTCACTCTTCGCCCAGGTGTGGGCAAGAGATGTCCAGGATCCCTGGGCGTTGGAAATTATATCCCAGGGATATCTTCTGGACTTTAAAGCTTCCCCCCCAAAAGGGAGATTTCACCTTTCACAATTATCTGCAAACCAGATAAAGAGAGAGGCATTCTTACACTGTGTACGAGACCTCCTAGTTATGGGAGTGATCCATCCAGTTCCAAAGGAGGAACAGGGACAGGTTTTTTGCTCAAATCTGTTTGTGGTTCCCAAAAAAGAGGGAACCTTCAGACCAATTTTGGATCTAAAGATCTTAAACAAATTCCTCAGAGTTCCATCATTCAAGATGGAAACTATTCGTACCATCCTACCTATGATCCAGGAGGGTCAATATATGACTACAGTGGATTTAAAGGATGCTTATCTTCACATTCCAATACACAAAGATCATCATCGGTTTCTTAGGTTTGCCTTTCTGGACTGGCATTACCAGTTTGTAGCTCTTCCCTTTGGATTAGCTACAGCCCCAAGAATCTTTACAAAGGTTCTAGGGTCGCTTCTGGCAGTCCTAAGGCCGCGGGGCATAGCAGTGGCCCCTTATTTAGACGACATCCTGATACAAATTGCCAAGTCTCATACGGATGTAGTACTGGCATTTCTGAGGTCGCATGGGTGGAAAGTGAACAAGGAAAAGAGTTCTCTATCCCCACTCACAAGAGTTTCCTTCCTAGGGACTCTGATAGATTCTGTAGAAATTAAAATTTACCTGACGGAGTCCAGGTTATCAAAACTTCTAAATTCCTGCCGTGTTCTTCATTCCATTCCGCGCCCTTCGGTGGCTCAGTGTATGGAAGTAATCGGCTTAATGGTAGCGGCAATGGACATAGTGCCGTTTGCACGCTTACATCTCAGACTGCTGCAACTATGCATGCTCAGTCAGTGGAACGGGGATTACACAGATTTGTCCCCTCTACTAAATCTGGATCAAGAGACCAGGGATTCTCTACTCTGGTGGCTATCTCGGGTCCATCTGTCCAAAGGTATGACCTTTCGCAGGCCAGATTGGACAATTGTAACAACAGATGCCAGCCTTCTAGGTTGGGGTGCAGTCTGGAACTCCCTGAAGGCTCAGGGATCGTGGACTCAGGAGGAGACACTCCTTCCAATAAATATTCTGGAACTGAGAGCGATATTCAATGCTCTTCAGGCTTGGCCTCAGTTAGCAACTCTGAGATACATCAGATTTCAGTCGGACAACATCACGACTGTGGCTTACATCAACCATCAAGGGGGAACAAGAAGTTCCCTAGCGATGTTAGAAGTTTCAAAAATAATTTGCTGGGCAGAGATTCACTCTTGCCACCTATCAGCTATCCATATCCCAGGTGTAGAGAACTGGGAGGCAGATTTTCTAAGTCGTCAGACTTTTCATCCGGGGGAGTGGGAACTCCATCCGGAGGTGTTTGCACAATTGATTCATCGTTGGGGCAAACCAGAACTGGATCTCATGGCGTCTCGCCAAAACGCCAAGCTTCCTTGTTTCGGATCCAGGTCCAGGGATCCCAAGGCGACGCTGATAGATGCACTAGCAAAGCCCTGGTCTTTCAACCTGGCTTATGTGTTTCCACCGTTTCCTCTGCTCCCTCGACTGATTGCCAAGATCAAGCAGGAGAGAACATCGGTGATTTTGATAGCGCCTGCGTGGCCAAGCAGGACCTGGTATGCAGATCTAGTGGACATGTCATCCTTTCCACCATGGACTCTGCCTCTGAGACAGGACCTTCTACTTCAGGGTCCTTTCAACCATCCAAATCTAATTTCTCTGAGACTGACTGCCTGGAGATTGAACGCTTGATTTTATCAAAGCGTGGCTTCTCCGAGTCAGTCATTGATACCTTAATACAGGCACGAAAGCCTGTCACCAGGAAAATTTATCATAAGATATGGCGTAAATATCTTTATTGGTGTGAATCCAAGGGTTACTCATGGAGTAAGGTCAGGATTCCCAGGATATTATCCTTTCTCCAAGAAGGTTTGGAAAAAGGATTGTCAGCTAGTTCCTTAAAGGGACAGATTTCTGCTCTGTCTATTCTTTTGCACAAGCGTCTGGCAGATGTTCCAGACGTTCAGGCATTTTGTCAGGCTTTAGTTAGAATCAAGCCTGTGTTTAAACCTGTTGCTACGCCATGGAGCTTAAATTTGGTTCTTAAGGTTCTTTAAGGAGTTCCGTTTGAACCTCTTCATTCCATAGATATCAAACTTTTATCTTGGAAAGTTCTTTTTTTGGTAGCTATTTCCTCGGCTCGTAGAGTCTCTGAGTTATCTGCCTTACAATGTGATTCTCCTTATCTGATTTTCCATACAGATAAGGTAGTCCTGCGTACCAAACCTGGGTTTTTACCTAAGGTGGTATCTAACAAGAATATCAATCAAGAGATTGTTGTTCCATCCTTGTGTCCTAATCCTTCTTCAAAGAAGGAACGTCTATTACACAATCTGGACGTGGTTCGTGCTTTAAAGTTTTACTTACAAGCTACTAAAGATTTTCGTCAAACATCTTCTTTGTTTGTTGTCTACTCTGGACAGAGGAGATGTCAAAAGGCTTCGGCAACCTCTCTTTCTTTTTGGCTAAGAAGCATTATCTGCTTAGCCTATGAGACTGCTGGACAGCAGCCTCCTGAAAGGATTACAGCTCATTCTACTAGAGCTGTGGCTTCCACTTGGGCCTTTAAAAATGAGGCTTCTGTTGAACAGATTTGCAAGGCGGTGACTTGGTCTTCGCTTCATACTTTTTCCAAATTCTACAAATTTGACACTTTTGCTTCTTCGGAGGCTATTTTTGGGAGAAAGGTTTTACAGGCAGTGGTACCTTCCGTTTAAGTACCTGCCTTGTCCCTCCCTTCATCCGTGTACTTTAGCTTTGGTATTGGTATCGCACAAGTAATGGATGATCCGTGGACTGGATACACCTTACAAGAGAAAACACAATTTATGCTTACCTGATAAATTTATTTCTCTTGTGGTGTATCCAGTCCACGGCCCGCCCTGTCATTTTAAGGCAGGTAATTTTTAACTTTAATCTACAGTCACCACTGCACCCTATGGTTTCTCCTTTCTCGGCTTGTTTTCGGTCGAATGACTGGATATGGCAGTTAGGGGAGGAGCTATATAACAGCTCTGCTGTGGGTGTCCTCTTGCAACTTCCTGTTGGGAATGAGAATATCCCACAAGTAATGGATGATCCGTGGACTGGATACACCACAAGAGAAATAAATTTAGTAGGTAAGCATAAATTGTGTTTTTCGCGCCTCAGATGCGCAGTTGTTTTCACTCAGCAAGCAGCAAGCTCCAACTCCTTGGGGCCCTTGTGGATCGAAGCTTTAACCCCATATTTACAATCCCTGAGGGCAGGTAGGCGCCACAGCAGGGCTGTGGCAAGGTGCTGGGGGTGTTTTTTCCGGATTTAGGCCTTAATTCAATCCGGTTTGCATAATAAAGGGTTAAATGTTAAATTTTCTTGTGTGGCAAACTTAACTACACATATTGAGTTTGCTATCAAAAATGTGAAAAATTTGGTGCATTTTAAAGCAGTTTTGCATAACGTGTATGCTTTTTTTCTCTTAAAACCGTTTTTTAAGATTGTTGTTTTTTTCACTAAATAAAGTGTTTTATCCTTGTTTGTAGTCATTACTAGCCTGTTCAACATGTCTGACATTGAGGAAAGTCATTGTTCAATATGTTTAGAAGCCATTGTGGAACCCCCACTTAGAATGTGTCCCTCATGCACTGAAAGGTCAATAAATTGCAAAGAACATATTTTAGCTACTAAAAGTATGTCGCAGGATGATTCTCAGTCAGAAGGGAATCAGGTTATGCCATCTATTTCTCCCCAAGTGTCACAACCATTAACGCCCGCACAAGCGACGCCAAGTACTTCTAGTGCGTCTAATTCTTTCACCCTGGAAGATATGGCCGCAGTTATGGATACTACCCTCACAGAGGTTTTATCTAAGCTGCCTGGGTTGCAGGGGAAGCGCAGTAGTTCTGGTGTGAGAACAAATGCTGAGCCCTCTGACGCTTTATTAGCCATATCCGATGTACCCTCACAATGTTCTGAGTTGGGGGTGAGGGAGAGATTTCTGATTCAGGAAAGATGTTCCCTCAGACAGACTCAGATATGACGGCTTTTAAATTTAAACTAGAACACCTCTGCTTATTGCTCAGGGAGGTTTTAGCGACTTTGGATGATTGTGACCCTATTGTAGTTCCAGAGAAATTATGTAAAATGGACAGATTTCTAGAGGTTCCTTCTTACACTGATGTTTTTCTGGTCCCTTAGAGGATTTCGGACATTGTTACTAAGGAGTGGGATAAACCAGGTATTCCGTTCGCTCCCCCTCCTACTTTTAAGAAAATGTTTCCCATATCAGACACCATGCGGGACTCATGGCAGACGGTCCCTAAAGTGGAGGGAGCTATTTCTACCCTGGATAAGCGTACAACTATACCTATTGAGGACAGTTGTGCTTTCAAAGATCCTATGGATAAAAAATTAGAGGGTCTCCTAAAGAAAATATTTGTTCATCCGGGTTTTCTTCTCCAACCTATAGCGAGCATTGTTCCTGTAACTACTGCAGCTGCTTTTTGGTTCGAGGCTCTGGAGGAGGCTCTTCAGGTTGAGACCCCATTAGATGATATTCTGGATAGAATTAGGGCTCTCAAGCTAGCTAATTCTTTCATTACAGATGCCGCTTTTCAACTGGCTAAATTAGCGGCAAAAAATTCAGGTTTTGCCATTTTAGCGTGTAGAGCGTTATGGCTTAAGTCCTGGTCTGCTGATGTGTCATCAAAATCTAAGCTTTTAGCCATTCCTTTCAAGGGTAAGACCCTATTCGGGCCTGAACTGAAAGAGATCATTTCAGACATCACTGGAGGTAAAGGCCATGCCCTTCCTCAGGATAAGACAAATAAGATGAGGCCCAAACAAATAAATTTGGTTCCTTTCGAAACTTCAAAAGTGGTCCCTCTACCTCTTTCCCTGCTGCAAAGCAAGAGGGGAATTTTGCTCAATCCAAGTCAGTCTGGAGACCTAACCAGACTTGGAACAAAGGTAAAAAGGCCAAGAAGCCCGCTGCTGCCACCAAGACAGCATGAAGGGGTAGCCCCCGATGCGGGACCGGATCTAGTAGGGGGCAGACTTTCTGTCTTTGCTCAGACTTGGGCAAGAGACGTTCAGGACTCCTGGGCTTTAGAAATCGTAACCCAGGGGTATCTTCTAGATTTCAAAGATTCTCCTCCAAGGGGGAGATTCCATCTTTCTCAATTGTCTGTAAACCAGACAAAAAGAGAGGCGTTCTTACGCTATGTAGAAGACCTATATACTATGGGAGTGATCTGCCCAGTTCCGAAAACAGAACAGGGGCAGGGGTTCTACTCCAATCTGTTTGTGATTCACAAAAAAGAGGGAAACTTCAGGCCAATTTTAGATCTCAAGATCCTAAACAAATTCCTCAGAGTCCCATCCTTCAAGATGGAGACCATTCGGACTATTTTACCAATGATCCAGGATGGTCAATATATGACCACCGTGGACTTAAAGGATGCGTATCTACACATCCCTATCCAGAAAGATCATCACCAGTTCTTCCCTTCGGGTTGGCCACAGCTCCCAGAATTTTCACAAAGGTGCTAGGGCCCCTTCTAGCGGTTCTAAGGCCGCGGGGCATAGCAGTGGCGACTTATCTGGACGATATCTTAATTCAGACGTTGACTTACCAGCTATCCAAATCTCACACGGACATCGTGTTGGCTTTTCTAAGATCTCACGGTTGGAAGGTGAACGTAAAAAAAGAGTTCACTTATCCCTCTCACAAGAGTTCCATTCCTGGGAACTCTGATAGATTCGGTGGACATGAAAATTTTTCTGAAGGAGGTCAGGAAATCAAAGATTTTAACCACCTGCTGAGCTCTTCATTCCATTCCTCGGCCGTCAGTGGCTCAGTGTATGGAGGTAATCGGACTAATGGTAGCGGCAATGGACATAGTTCCGTTTGCTCGCTTGCATCTCAGAACACTGCAACTATGCATGCTCAAACAGTGGATTGGGGAGTATGCAGATTTATCTCCTCAGATAAATCTGGATCAAGAGACCAGAGACTCTCTTCTTTGGTGGTTGTCACAGGATCATCTGTCCCAGGGAATGTGTTTCCGCAGGCCGGCATGGGTCATAGTGATGACGGACGCCAGCCTATTGGGCTGGGGTGCAGTCTGGAATTCCCTGAAAGCACAGGGTTTGTGGACTCAGGAGGAGACTCTCCTCCCCATAAATATTCTAGAGCCGAGAGCGATATTCAACGCGCTTCAGGCGTGGACTCAGTTGGCTTCGGCCAGATTCATGAGATTCCAGTCGGACAATATCACGACTGTAGCATATATCAATCATCAGGGGGGAACAAAGAGTTCTCTAGCGATGATAGAGGTTACCAAAATAATTCGATGAGCAGAGACTCACTCTTGCCATCTATCAGCAATCTATATCCCAGGAGTGGAGAACTGGGAAGCGGATTTTCTAAGTCGTCAGACTTTTCATCCGGGGGAGTGGGAACTCCATCCAGAGTTGTTTGCATAATTGATTCAGCAATGGGGCACACCAGAATTGGATCTGATGGCGTCTCGTTAGAACACCAAACTTCCTTGTTACGGGTCCAGGTCAAGGGATCCTCAGGCAGTACTGATAGATGCTCTAGCAGTACCCTGGTCATTCAACTTGGCTTATGTGTTTCCACCATTTCCTCTCCTTCCTCGTTTGATTGCCAGAATCAAACAGGAGAGAGCTTTGGTGTTTTTGATAGCACCTGCGTGGCCACGCAGTACTTGGTATGCAGACCTGGTGGACATGTCATCTCTTCCACCATGGACTCTGCCTCTGAGACAGGACCTTCTGATTCAAGGTCCGTTCCAGCATCCAAATCTAGTTTCTCTGCGGCTTACTGCTTGGAGATTGAACGCTTGATTTTATCCAAGCGGGGTTTTTTTGAGTCGGTCATAGATACCTTGATTCAGGCTCGAAAGCCTGTCACTAGGAAAATTTATCATAAGATATGGAGTAAATATCTTTATTGGTGCAAATCCAAAGGCTACTCATGGAGTAAGATCAGGATTCCTAGGATTTTGTCCTTTCTCCAAGAAGGATTGGAGAATGGGCTATCAGCTAGTTCCTTAAAGGGACAGATATCTGCTTTATCAATTCTACTGCACAAGCGTCTGGCAGATATTCCAGGCGTTCAGTCGTTCTGTCAGGCTTTAGTTAGTATCAAGCCTGTGTTTAAACCTGTTGCTCCGCCATGGAGTTTGAATTTAGTTCTTAAGGTTCTTCAAGGGGTTCCGTTTGAACCTATGCATTCCATAGATATTAAGCTTCTATCTTGGAAAGTTCTGTTTTTAGTTGCTATCTCTTTGGCTCGAAGATTTTCTGAACTATCTGCGTTGCAATGCGACTCGCCTTATCTTGTTTTCCATGCTGATAAGGTGGTTCTGCGTACCAAACCTTGATTCCTTCCTAAGGTTGTTACTAATAGGAATATAAATCAGGAAATTGTTGTTCCTTCTCTGTGTCCTAATCCTTCCTCTAAGAAGGAGCGTCTGCTGCACAACTTGGACGTGGTTCGTGCTTTGAAGTTTTACTTGCAAGCAACCAAGGATTTCCGTCAAACATCTTCTTTGTTTGTTATCTATTCTGGAAAACGTAGAGGTCAAAAAGCTACGGCTACCTCTCTTTCTTTTTGGCTGAAAAGTATCATCCGTTTGGCATACGAGACTGCTGGACAGCAGCCTCCTGAAAGGATTACAGCTCACTCTACGAGATCGGTGGCTTCCACATGGGCTTTTAAAAATGATGCTTCGGTTGAACAGATTTGTAAGGCTGCGACTTGGTCTTCGCTTCATACTTTTTCCAAATTTTCCAAATTTGATACTTTTGCTTCTTCGGAGGCTATTTTTGGGAGAAAAGTTCTTCAAGGAGTGGTGCCTTCTGTTTAACCATCTGTCTTGTCCCTACCGTTCATCCGTGTCCTGTAGCTTTGGTATTGTATCCCACAAGTAAAGGATGAATCCGTGGACTCGTCGTACCTTATAGAAGAAAAGTAAATTTATGCTTACCTGATAAATTTATTTCTTCTATGGTACGACGAGTCCACGGCCCACCCTGTCATTTTAAGACAGATTATATTTTTTGATTTTAAACTTCAGTCACCTCTGCACCTTTTAGTTTCTCCTTTTTCTTCCTGTACCTTCGGATGAATGACTGGGGTGTGGAGCTAAGGGAGGAGCTATATAGACAGCTCTGCTGTGGTGCTCTTTGCCACTTCCTGTTAGCAGGAGGATAATATCCCACAAGTAAAGGATGAATCCGTGGACTCGTTGTACCATAGAAGAAATTAATTTATCAGGTAAGCATAAATTTACTTTTTAAAAAAAATATTGTTTTAAATTGGGGCTAACATCTTAAGTTTCTGAGTTACGCTGTTTAATTACTTATGCAAATATATTGTAATTAGCAAGGCTGAATATCCCCTTCCCCTCCACCCTCAGTCATTCTCTTTGCCTGTGTTATACTAGGAAGACATGGTAAAGTAGGTGTTAGTTTTAGTTTCTTCAATCAAGAAGTTTTTTATTTTAAATGGTATTCTGCCCTGAGATTTGATGATCTTTTGTAACTAAGATCCACGCTGGTTTCCACAAGACTTCTGAAGGTAACCATGAGACATCTTTAGTGTGGAGACCGGTTTCATGCTACAAGCAGCATTAAGGTATGTGCAGCCTTTTTTTTTTGAGGAGACTTGGTGTATCAGAACTGGCTGGCATTATTTCCCTGTATGGGAATGGGGTAAGCAGTAAAACCTATTTTAATAAGAGGGGTGTTACTGGAGTCCCTATTTTATATTTATCATTAGTTGATATTTGGGCAATACGTGACATGGGAGACAATATAGAAAACAATGTTTTATGTTTTTTATTTTTGGCACTTAAAACTTATTGGTTTTATGCTTAAGGGTTATATTGTGTGTGTATTTTTACTTTAGTGCAAAACTGCATTTCCATTCGGTGTTGTTTGGGCCTACTCCAACCTTTGACCTTAAGGGGCGGAGCCTATTTTGGCACAATTTCTTCAGGCTTAGCAGCAGCAAACAGTAACTCGGTGGCGAGGTGCAGAGTGTATTTTTATCTATCTTTTGACTACATGTTGATATAAGTACTTCTAAAGCCTTATTTCTGCCCTTGCTTCTGGGTGCAGTAATTTTTAGATTAACCAACGATATTAAGTTAAATTTGAGAATAATTTAACGTTTTTTTGTGCATTTTTGAAAAATTGTTCACTTTTTCTTTTTTTAAAGGCACAGTACATGTTTTTTCTAAATGTTTATTTTATGGTATAAATAAGTGTTTAAACGACTTTTGTGGTATTACTAGTCTGTTTAACATGTCTGAGGTTTCTCATTGTTCTATGTGTTTAGAAGCTATTGTGCAACCCCCTCTAACATTGTGTAACTTTTGTACTGAAAGGGCTTTACAATGTAAAAAGCATATTTTAAATAAAATAAGTGTGCCTAGGGATGATTCTCAATCTGAAGAGAATCAGGATATGCCATCCAATTTTCCCCAAGTGTCACAACCTTTTATGTCCACACAAGCGACGCCTAGTACTTCTAGTGCGTCTAATTCTTTTACTTTGCAGGAGATGGCTGCAGTTATGTTAACTTCTCTTACAGAGGTATTGTCTAAATTACCAGTGTTGCAGGGTAAACGCAGTAGGGCAAGTATTAATGTAAATGAATCCTCTGATGCTTTATTAGCTATTTCCAATGTTTCCTCACAGTGCTCTGAGTTGGGGATTAGGGAATTACTGTCTGAGGGTGAAATTTCTGATTCAGGGAATGTTTTGCCTCAGACAGATTCGGATGCTATGTCATTTAAATTTAAGCTTGATCACCTCTGCCTGTTGCTTAGGGAGGTTTTAGCGACTCTGGATGATTGTGATCCTTTTGTGATTCCTCCAGAGAAATTGTGTAAAATGGATAAATATTTGGAAGTTCCTACTTACACTGATGTTTTTCCGGTTCCTAAGAGAATTTCGGAAATTATTAGTAAGGAATGGGATAGACCAGGTATACCGTTTTTCTCCCTCTCCTAATTTTAAGAAAATGTTTCCTATATCAGATACCATTCAGGACTCATGACAAGCGGTCCCTAAGGTAGAGGGAGCGATTTCTTCCCTAGCTAAGCGTACTACTATACCCATTGAGGATAATTGTGTTTTCAAGGATCCTAAGGATAAGAAATTAGAGGGTCTACTAAAGAAATTATTTGTTAATCAGGGATTTCTTTTACTACCTACGGCTTGCATTGTTCCAGTAACTACTGCAGCAGCTTTTTGGTTTGAGGCTCTACAAGAGTCTCTTAAGGTTGAGACTCCATTAGATGACATTCTAGATATAATTAAGGCTCTTAAGCTAGCTAATTCTTTTATTATTGATGCCGCTTTTCAAATTACTAAATTAGCGGCAAAAAATTTAGGATTTGCTGTTTTAGCACGTAGAGCATTGTGGCTCAAATCTTGGTCTGCTGATGTGTCATCAAGACATAAGCTTTTTTAGCTATTCCCTTTAAAGGTAAGACCCTTTTTGGGCTGGAATTGAAGGGGATAATTTCTGCTATTACAGGAGGTAAGGGCCATGCCCTACCTCAGGATAGGTCGGTTAAAATGAGGGGTAAACAGAATAATTTTCGTTTCTTTTGGAACTTTAAAGGAGGACCCCCCGCTTCTTCTTCTTCTACAAAGCAGCATGAATGGGTGGCCCCCGATCCGGGACCGGAACTAATAGGGGGCAGACTTTCTTTCTTTGCTCAGGCTTGGGCAAGTGATGTTTAGGATTCCTGGGCACTAGAAACAGTGACCCACGGTTATCAATTGGAATTTAAGGATTTCTTCCAAGAGATAGATTTCATCTTAAAAAATTATCTGCAAACCAGATAAAGAGAGAGGCGTTCTTACGCTGTGTAAATGACCTATTTACTATGGGAGTAATCTGTCCTGTTCCAAATTTGGAACAGGGACAGGGGTTTTACTCAAACCTATTTGTGGTCCCCAACAAAGAGGGAACGTTCAGACCCATTTTTGACCTCGTGTCTAAACAAATTTCTAAGAGTTGCATCATTCAAGATGGAGACAATTCGAACGATTTTGCCAATGATCCATGAGAGTCAATATATGACTACCGTGGATTTGAAGGATGCTTACCTTCATATTGCAATCCACAAAGATCATCGTCGGTTTCTAAGGTTTGCCTTCTTGGACAAGCATTATCAGTTCGTGGCTCTTCCTTTCGGGTTGGCCACAGCACCCAGAATCTTCACAAAGGTTCTACGGTCTATTTTGGCGGCTCTCAAACCGCAAGGGATAGCGGTGGCGCCTTATCTGGACGATATTCTGATTCAGGAGTTAACATATCATCTGACAAAATCTCACACGGACATAGTGTTGTCTTTTCTGAGAATTCATGGGTGGAAGGTGAACATAGAGAAGAGTTCACTTGTTCCACAGACAAGGGTTCCTTTTCTGGGGACTCTGATAGACTCGGTAGCCATGAAAGTATTTCTGACGGAGGTCAGAAAATCAAAGATTTTGAATACTTGCCGAGCACTTCTGTCCATTCCTCGGTCATCAGTGGCTCAGTGTATGGAGGTAATCGGATTAATGGTAGCGGCAATGGACATCGTTCCGTTTGCTCGCTTTCATCTCAGACCACTGCAACTGTGCATTCTCGGTCAGTGGAATGGGGATTGTGCTGATTTATCTCCAAAGATAATTCTGGCTCAAGAGACCAGAAACTCTCTTCTTTGGTGATTGTTGCCAGATCATCTGTCACAGGGGACTTGTTTCCACAGACCCTCGTGGGCGATAGTGACAACAGATGCCAGCCTTCTGGGCTGGGGTGCAATTTGGAACTCCCTGAAGGCTCAGGGTGTTTGGAGTCAGGTGGAGTCTCTACTTCCAATCAATATTCTGGAACTGAGAGTAATATTCAATGCGCTTCAGGTGTGGCCTCAGTTGGCTTCGGCCAAATTCATCAGATTCCAGTCGGACAACATAACGACTGTGGCATATGTCAATCATCAGGGGGGAACAAGGAGTTCCTTAGCGATGATAGTAGTATCCAAGATAATCAGTTGGGCAGAGGCCCACTCTTGTCATCTGTCAGCGATCTATATCCCAGGGGTAGAGGACTGGGAAGCAGATTTTCTAAGTCAACAGACTTTTCATCCGGGGGAGTGGGAACTTCACCCAGAGGTATTTGCCTCATTTATTCTCAGAACGATGGGGCAGACCGGAATTGCTTTTGATTGCATCTCGGTCAGAATGCCAAGCTTCCAAAATACGGATCCCGGTCAAGGGATCCTCAGGCCGAACTGATAGATGCCTTGGCAGTACCTTGGTTGTTCAGCCTAGCTTATGTGTTTCCGCTGCTCCCACAGGTGATTGCTTGAATCAAATTTCATTCAAGGTCCTTTCCAACATCCACATCTAATTTCTCTGCAACTGACAGCGTGGAGATTGAATGCTTGATTTTATCAAACCAAGGATTCTCTAGTTCAGTTATCAATACTTTGATACAGGCTAGAAAGCCTGTCATTAGAAAAATCTATCATAAGATATGGCGTAAATATCTTTTTGTTGTGAATCCAAGGGTTACTCATGGAGTAAAGTTAGGATTTCTAGGATTTTGGCAAATGTATCAGATGTTCAGTCTTTTTGTTAGGCTCCATCTAGAATTAAAGGGACACTGTACCCACATTTTTTCTTTCGTGATTAAGATTGAGCATGAAATTTTAAGCAACTTTCTAATTTACTCCTATTATCAAATGTTCTTCATTCTCTTGGTATCTTTATTTGAAATGCAAGAATGTAAGTTTAGATGCCGGCCCATTTTTGGTGAACAACCTGGGTTGTCCTTGCTGATTGGTGGATAAATCCATCCACCAATAAAAAAGTGCTGTCCAGAGTACTGAAACCAAAAAAAAAAAGCTTAGATGCCTTCTTTTTCAAATAATGATAGCAAGAGAATGAAGAAAAATTGATAATAGGAGTAAATTAGAAAGTTGCTTAAAATTGCATGCTCTTTCTGAATTACAAAAGAAAAAAATTGGGTACAGTGTCCCTTTAAGCCTGTATTTAGACCTATTACTCCTCCCTGGAGTTTGAATTTAGTTAGTCGAGTTCTGCAAGGGGTTCCGTTTGAACCTATGCATTCCATAGATATTAAACTTTTATCTTGGAAAGTTCTGTTTTTGGTTGCTATTTCTTCTGCTCAAAGAGTTTCTGAGCTTTCAGCATTACAGTGTGATTCGTTTTATCTCATATTTCATTCTGATAAGGTGGTTTTTACGTACCAAACCTGGGTTCCTTCCTAAGGTTGTTTCAAATAAGAATATTAATCAGGAAATTGTTGTTCCTTCCTTGTGTCCTAATCCTTCTTCTAAGAAGGAGCGTCTGTTACATAACTTGGACGTGGTTCGTGCCTTAAAGTTTTACTTACAGGCAACTAAGGATTTCCGTCAATCATCTTCATTATTCATTGTTTATTCTGGAAAGCGTAGGGGTCAGGAAGCTACGGCTACCTCTCTTTCTTTTTTGGCCGAGAAGTATCATCCGCCTGGCATTTGAGACTGCTGGACAGCAGCCTCCTGAAAAAATTACGGCTCATTCTTCTAGGGCTGTGACTTCCACATGGGCTTTTAAGAACGATGCATCTGTGGAACAGATTTGTAAGGCTGCGACTTGGTCGTCCCTTAACACTTTTTCCAAATATTCCAAATTTGATACTTTTGCTTCTTCTGAGGCTATCTTTGGGAGAAAGGTTCTTCAAGCAGTGGTGTCTTCCGTTTAGGTTCCTGTCTTGTCCCTCCCTTTCATCCGTGTCCTATTGCTTTGGTATTGGTTTCCCACAAGTAAGGATGAAATCCGTGGACTCGTCATATCTTTGTAAAAGAAAACTAAATTTATGCTTACCTGATAAATTACTTTCTTTTACGATATGACGAGTCCACGGCACACCCTGTTATTTTAAGACAGATTTATTTTATTTTTTGTAAACTTCAGTCACCTCTGCACCTTTTTAGCCTTTCCTTTTTCTCTTCCTATACCTTCGGCCGAATGACTGAGAGTGGAGGGGAAGGGGAGGGGCTATATATACCGCTCTGCTGTGGTGCTCTTTGCCACTTCCTGTTAGCAGGAGGTTAATATCCCACAAGTAAGGATGAAATACGTGGACTCGTTATATCGTAAAAGAAAGTAATTTATCAGGTAAGCATAAATTTAGTTTTTTTCTGTATCTTGGTGACATTGTGACATTATCTTAATTGATGTATTTTAATTAATTTGTTTATATTTTTTTAAATTAAAAGTTAAGTTTTATAAGGAGGGGCTTTTCCAAACATTGTGGGTGTGGTGTAGGCTGGACTGAGTATTCTATTGGTCAGATCAGGTGTGTCCTGGGCAGATCTGAAACATTTGACAGTGCAGGAGAAGCATTGGGCAGGAAACTGAGGAGACTTTCTAACCTATGACAATCCTGCTAGGGATCTGGGATGGTTTGGAGGTCTTCCAAAGTGTGATATTCAATTACAGGGTTCTTGGCAAAGGAATACACCTGAATTCTTGTATTTCTGAAATGCCAAGCCGTACAAAAAGATTGCAAAATACCTTTCAAACTATAGCAGTATTTAAAATGACACTGAACCCAAATTTGTTCTTTCATGATTCAGATAGAGCACAAAATTTTAAGCAACTTTCTAATCTATCAATCTTTCTTCGTTATCTTGCTATCTTTATTTTAAAAGCAGTAATGTAAATCTTAGCAGCCAGACCATTTTAGGTTCAGCACCATGAATACCGCTTGCTTATTGGAGGCTTACAGTTACCCACCAATAAGCAAGCATAACCCATATGCTTTTTAAATAAAGAAAGCATGAGAACAAAGAACAATTGATAATAGGAGTAAATTAAGAAAGTTGCTTTACATTGCATGCTCTATCTGAATCCTGAAAGAAAACATTTAGGTTTAGTGTCCCTTTAAAGAGCCATATTATACTGGAATATGTTGAAATTGTGTCTTGATGGGAAAATATGATCAATGGGCAAAAAACAGGAAGTGAAGTGCCTAAGAAATGTGGTGGTCACTGTGTGCAATTTGTGACTTATGATTACGGAATTTGTTGTTATTAATTTTGAGCTTAAGAATGGAATGAAGCATTTGTTTTCCTTATATATTAAACACAAGGAGGTACAAAGGAAAAAGCAAATCTTTATACAGAACTGTGCAGTGTGAATAGCGGTGTGATTAAAATGTCTTGCCATACTGTGCATGTTATTTACTTTTCTTTTTAAATGTCTGCTCTTGTGTTGTATTCTAGATAGATTGTATTATTTATTATCGTATTGTTTGTCCCAAGTACAAATGCTTTACAATATAAATAAAATCTTAAGAGTCATCTATAGTTTTTATTTGGATCCCCCCCCCCCCCCCATTTAATTGCTATAAAAGAGGCACAGTTGTAGCATAATTTTGTTTGCACTGAAGTACTGGCCATGCAAATTAACATAAATTTGAATAAAAAATAATACAGTATAACTCAGAAATTAAAGCTGCCAGACTGATTTTAAATAATTTGTTTAAAAGTGTAATCAAACAAACTTGGAAGTTTCTTTGTAACAGGATCTTTATTTCTATATTTATTCTTTATTATTTACATTGACCTAAATTTTAAAAACAGTCATGCTGGTAAAATACCACTGAAATGCTTAATGAGAACAAAAGATCCCTTTTTTATGTTGTATTTTGTAAATTTACTCACACTGAATAGTAGCAAAATAAAGGCTGTCATCCCATTACATAAAATTTAGAGATTTTGAAAGCCTGGTTTTATTATGCTTAAAGGGACATGAAATCCATATTTTTTCTTTTGTGATTCAAATAGTGCTTACAATTTGAAACAACTTTCTTATTTACTTATTTTATCTAATTTGCTTTGTTCTCTTGGTTTCCTTTTTTTGAAAAGTATACCTAGAGAGGCTCAGGAGCCGGAAGCTAGCTGCTGATTGGTGGTTGCACATATATGCCTTTTGTGATTTGCTTACCAATGTGTTCAGCTGGTTGCCAGTATTGCATTGCTGCTCCTTCAAGAAAAGATACCAAGAAAATGAACCAACATTTAGTAATAGAAGAAATTGGAAAGTGTTTTACAAATGTTTGCTCTATCCTATACTTTGGAACTCTCGCTCTGTTTGCAACAAGCTCACTTCTATCCATGACCTCTTTATCTCCCACTCTCTCAATCTTCTGGCTCTCACAGAAACCTGGCTCTTTCCTTCAGACACTGCTTCCTCTGCTGCACTGTCACATGTGGTCTCCACTTCAGCCACACTCCTAGGTCTGACAATAGACAAGGATGTGGTGTTGGTGTTTTACTTTACTCTCGTTGCACCTTTCAACAAATACATCCCTTCTCTTCCCTCACATTTTCATTATTCGAAACACACAAGATTCGCTTATTCTCTCCCCTCTCTATACGCGTTGCAGTCATATACCGCCCCCCTGGCTCCGCAACTCTGTTTCTAGATCACTTTGCCATCTGGCTACCTTACTTTCTTTCCTCAGATACCCCTGCCCTCATTCTCGGTGACTTCAACCTCCCTGTTGATAATCCCACTGCCTCCTCTGCAAAACAACTTCTGCAACTCACAATGGACTTACTCTCCCACTCACAAAGATGGTCACTCCCTTGATCTGATTTTCAGTTATCGATGCACTATCTCAAACTTCACAAACTCACCTTTTCCTCTTTCTGACCACCACCTCCTCACTTGTACCATCACCTCCCTCCCTACAACTCTCCCTCCTTCTACCTCCCACACTAAACTTCACAGAAGAATCAAGTCATTAGATCAGCAACAGCTCGCTAGCTCTCTCGAACCTCTACTCTCTTCCATCCCCTCCTTTTCCTGTCCTGATGAATCCATCTTCCAATATAACTCCACCCTCACATCAATCCTTGATAACCTGGCCCCACCTACCATAGCTCGGAAAACATACACTCATCCTCAGCCCTGGCATACTGCTCTGACACAGTACCTACGCAGATGTTCCCGTACTGCTGAGTGACACTGGAGGAGATATCAGAGTTCTGCTGACTTTCTTCACTATAAGTTCATCTTGAACTCTTACTCTTCTGCCCTTAATCTATATAAGCAACACTACTTCTCTACTCTTATCTCTTCTATTTCTTCAAACCCAAAACGTCTGTTGTCCACATTCAATACTCTTCTCCACCCACCCCCACATCCCACCACAACTTCTCTCTCAGCCCAAGATTTTGCCAGCTACTTCAACAACAAAATCTACTCCATCAGAACTGAAATCGCTCTCAACATACTACCGGTCTCCCACCCCCTCAAAAGCTCACAATCATCCAAAACCCACATAGTCATAAATTTAGCTCTTTTGCCCCTGTTACAGAAGATGAAGTTTCTGCCCTTATACTATCCTCTCACCTCACTACCTGTCCCCTCGACCCCATCCCATCACAACTACTCCCCTCCCTCTCTTCTACCCTTACCCCTATACTCACACACATCTTCAACCTCTCCCTCAGCACTGGTATAGTACCCACATCTCTTAAACATGCATTAGTCACACCTATCCTCAAAAAACCTTCTCTCGAACCTCCCCATCCAACTACCACCCTATTTCCCTAATACCTCTTGCCTCAAAGCTTCTGGAAAAGCTAGTATATGCATGTCTATCCCATTTCCTTACATTAAACTTCCTCCTTGACCCACTGCAATCTGGATTTCGCCCCCTTCACTCAACAGAGACAGCAATTGTTAAGGTTACCAACGACCTACTTACAGCAAAATCAAAAGGCCACTTCTCTCTACTTATCCTCCTTGATCTGTCTGCAGCCTTTGATACTGTCGACCACCCTCTTTTGCTCTACACCCTCCAATCCTTTGGCATCTGTGACACAGCTCTCTCTTGGTTCTCTTCCTATCTGTCTAACCGTATCTTTAGTGTAGCCTTCTCTGGGGTATCCTCTGCCCCGTTACCTCTTTCTGTTGGGGTACTGCAAGGCTCTGTCCTCGGTCCCCTTCTCTTCTCAATCTACACGTCCTTACTAGGTTCCTTAATAAATTTCCATGGGTTTCATTATCATTTGTATGCCGACGATACACAAATCTATCTCTCTGCACCAGAATTATCTCCTTCCTTGCTAATCCGTGTCACTAACTGTCTCTCTCATATCTCATCTTGGATGTCCTCTCACTACCTCAAGCTAAATCTCTCCAAAACTGAGCTTCTTATTTTCCCCCCTTCTTCAAAAATCTCCACCCCCCATGTCTCTATGACTGTTGACAACTCCATCATTACCTCAACCTCACATGCACAATGTCTTGGGGTCACACTTGACTCAGATCTTTCTTTCACTCCTCACATTAAGTCCTTGGCTAAAGCCTGCCGCTTTCACCTTAAAAACATTGCTAAAATTAGACATTTCCTTACACAACACAACAAAGATTTTAATCCACTCTCTCATCCTTTCCCACCTCGACTACTGCAACTCTATCCTCTCTGGTCTCTTTAGCTGCCGCCTAGCTCCTTTACAATCCATAATGAATGCCTCTGCCAGGCTCATCTTCCTTGCACGTCGCTCTTCATCTGCCGCACCTCTCTGCCAATCCCTTCACTGGCTTCCTCTTGCCTCCAGGATTAAGCACAAAATTCTCACTCTGACACACAAAGCCCTCAATTGCATTGCTCCCCCCTACATCTCAGACCTTGTCTCCAGATACTCTCCCTCCCGCCCCCTTAGCTCTGCTCATGATCTCCTACTCTCCTCCTCTCTTGTTACCTCCTCACATTCCGATCTACAAGATTTCTCAAGACTCCCTTACCTCCCATCTTATGGAACTCTCTGCCTCGCTCCACAAGAATCTCCCCTAGTTTTAAAAGCTTCAAGTGCTCCCTGAAACCTCTACTATTCAGGGACGCTTACAACCTACACTAACCTTCCTATCTCCACTGCTATCCCCTTAAACCCCATAGCATGTAAGCCTATGAGCCCAGCTGTTTGTAGTTCACCTTCATAAGAGCCGACTAAAACAGTGCAACTCTCAGCAGGACCCTTCACCCATTTGATCCCTGTAATTGTTTTTTATATACCACCCATGTTCATAGCGCTGCGGAACCTGTTTACGCTCTATAAATACCTGATAATAATCGAAAATCATAAAAGAATAATTTGTGGGTTTCATGTCCCTTTAATTATTATTGTCTATGTTCTTGTTTTTCTCTAGTTTATAATGCAGTAGGTCTTGCTGCTTATGAATTATTTGACAGTGTGGACTTTGACGAGTGGTTTAAAAGTCAGCTACTTGGAGAACTACGAGTCAACCATAACTGGTAAAGCCTTTTCCCTGTTTTATTTAGTGCATTACACCTACATTATCTTTATTTATAAATAGATGAGATATTAAACTTAATTGTAAAATGTTTCATTATTTTAGTTCAGTTATCTAAAACTCACCGGTGAGACCCCTTGTCTAGAGGTAATGGACAAAATTGATCACTCCTTCTAGAACCTTAAAGGTAGCTTCCCTTACTGATACCATCAGTCTTAATTTTGCCCTTCATATGATAAACAGGACAGAGTTCCTCCCCTCTTCTAGGAGGAACTGTAAAAGCAGTAACTGGGAGCTTTCGGAGCTAAGGCAGAGTACTAGGGATAAAAGTATTTGGTCCCGGCCGGTGGTGAGTGCTTTTTGCTGAGGGCTGCCATCATTCCCAAGTGGTCACCATGTAGATGTAAGGAAGTCACAAGGTTGTGCATGAGACTTGGGGAAATAATCTATAGTGGTAAATGTGGAGGGAAGCTATTCCCTATGGTGCTCCCACTAGACACCAGGCAGCAAAAATGTTTCCTATACTGAATCTTTCAAATCTTTCACATTGAGGAGGGTAATTCGACAAAACGTGTATGGCATGAGATAAGTCGTGCATTGCTGTATGATGGTTTGTACTTGAAATAATTAGGAATTTTAGAGGCAAAACCAGAATAGGGATTGGAAAAGAGTAACAGCAGAGGCAATTAGAAAAACATTGGACTAGGCAGAATATGTTAAGATTTAATCCAATTACAAATGAGTTGCAGCTGTTAAGCAAATGCATCATTTAAGAGATCAGAATATTTCTGTGGTGTTCAGTGAGTAACCGGAAACATTTAGTCTTTTCTGCAAGTAGAAGAGCCAAGATTTGTGAGAGTGTAAATAAAATGGTAGAAGGTCCAATAATACTCCTAAAAAATTATTTTCTCTTATAAGGTGTATCCAGTCCACGGATTCATCCATTACTTGTGGGATATTCTCCTTCCCAACAGGAAGCTGCAAGAGGATCACCCACAGCAGAGCTGTCTATATAGCTCCTCCCCTAACTGCCAACTCCCAGTCATTCTCTTGCAGCTCTCGACAAGGGAAGTAGCTAGAGAGATGTGGTGAATTAATGTAGTTTATCTTCAATCAAAAGTTTATTATTTTCAAATGGTACCGGAGTTGTACTATTTTGGCTTCAGGCAGAAAGGTGAAGAAGAGTCTGCCTGAAGTTTTTTGATGATCTTAGCAGTTTGTAACTAAGGTCCACTGCTGTTCTCACACATAACTGAAGAGATGGGTAACTTCAGCTGGGGGAATAGCGTGCAGGGTTTCCTGCTCTGAGGTATGTGCAGTTTCTTTCATGTAATTAGCAAGAGTCCATGAGCTAGTGACGTATGGGATATACATTCCTACCAGGAGGGGCAAAGTTTCCCAAACCTCAAAATGCCTATAAATACATCCCTCACCACACCCACAAATCAGTTTTACAAACTTTGCCTCCTATGGAGGTGGTGAAGTAAGATTGTGCTAGAGTCTACGTTGATATGCGCTCCGCAGCAGGTTGGAGCCCGGTTTTCCTCTCAGCGTGCAGTGAATGTCAGAGGGATGTGAAGAGAGTATTGCCTATTTGAATTCAATGATCTCCTTCTACGGGGTCTATTTCATAGGTTCTCTGTTATCGGTCGTAGAGATTCATCTCTTACCTCCCTTTTCAGATCGACGATATACTCTTATATATACCATTACCTCTACTGATTCTCGTTTCAGTACTGGTTTGGCTTTCTACTTCATGTAGATGAGTGTCCTGGGGTAAGTAAGTCTTATTTTTGTGACACTCTAAGCTATGGTTGGGCACTTTTTTATAAAGTTCTAAATATATGTGTTTAAACATTTATTTGCCTTGATTCAGGATGTTCAACGTTCCTTATTTCAGACAGTCAGTTTCATATTTGGGATAATGCATTTGAATAAATCAATTTTTTCTTACCTTAAAATTTGACTTTTTTCCCTGTGGGCTGTTAGGCTCGCGGGGGCTGAAAATGCTTCATTTTATTGCGTCATTCTTGGCGCGGACTTTTTTGGCGCAAAATTTTTTCTTTGTTTCCGGCGTCATACGTGTCACCGGAAGTTGCGTCATTTTTTGACGTTTTTTTGCGCCAAAAGTGTCGGCGTTTTTTCCCATTCCTGAAACTGTCATTTAAGGAATTTGATCAATTTTGCTTTATATGTTGTTTTTTCTATTACATATTGCAAGATGTCCCAGATTGACCCTGAGTCAGAAGATACTTCTGGAAAATCGCTGCCTGGTGCTGGATCTACCAAAGTTAAGTGTATTTGCTGTAAACTTGTGGTATCTGTTCCTCCAGCTGTTGTTTGTAATGAATGTCATGACAAACTTGTTAATGCAGATAATATTTCCTTTAGTAATGTTACATTACCTGTTGTTGTTCCATCAACATCTAATGCTCAGAGTGTTCCTGTTAACATAAGAGATTTTGTTTCTAAATCCATTAAGAAGGCTATGTCTGTTATTCCTCCTTCTAGTAAACGTAAAAAGTCTTTTAAAACTTCTCATTTTTCAGATGAATTTTTAAATGAACATCATCATTCTGATTCTGATAATGATTCCTCTGGTTCAGAGGATTCTGTTTCAGAGGTTGATGCTGATAAATCTTCATATTTGTTCAAAATGGAATTTATTCGTTCTTTGCTTAAAGAAGTCTTAATTGCATTAGAAATAGAGGATTCTGGTCCTCTTGATACTAAATCTAAACGTTTAAATAAGGTTTTTAAATCTCCTGTAGTTATTCCAGAAGTTTTTCCTGTCCCTGATGCTATTTCTGAAGTAATCTCCAGGGAATGGAATAATTTGGGTAATTCATTTACTCCTTCTAAACGTTTTAAGCAATTATATCCTGTGCCATCTGACAGATTAGAGTTTTGGGACAAAATCCCTAAGGTTGATGGGGCTATCTCTACTCTTGCTAAACGTACTACTATTCCTACGGCAGATAGTACTTCCTTTAAAGATCCTTTAGATAGGAAAATTGAATATTTTCTAAGAAAAGCTTACTTATGTTCAGGTAATCTTCTTAGACCTGCTATATCTTTAGCGGATGTTGCTGCAGCTTCAACTTTTTGGTTAGAAGCTTTAGCGCAACAAGTAACAGATCATAATTCTCATAGCATTGTTAATCTTCTTCAACATGCTAATAATTTTATTTGTGATGCTATCTTTGATATCATTAGGGTTGATGTCAGGTATATGTCTCTAGCTATTTTAGCTAGAAGAGCTTTATGGCTTAAAACGTGGAATGCTGATATGTCTTCTAAGTCAACTTTGCTTTCCCTTTCTTTCCAGGGTAATAAATTATTTGGTTCACAGTTGGATTCTATTATCTCAACTGTTACTGGAGGAAAAGGAACTTTTTTACCACAGGATAAAAAATCTAAAGGTAAATTTAGGTCTAATAATCGTTTTCGTTCCTTTCGTCACAATAAGGAACAAAAGCCTGATCCTTCACCCTCAGGAGCGGTATCAGTTTGGAAACCATCTCCAGTCTGGAATAAATCCAAGCCTTTTAGAAAACCAAAGCCAGCTCCCAAGTCCACATGAAGGTGCGGCCCTCGTTCCAGCCCAGCTGGTAGGAGGTAGATTACGATTTTTCAAAGAAATTTGGATCAATTCAATTCACAATCTTTGGATTCAGAACATTGTTTCAGAAGGGTACAGAATTGGCTTCAAGATAAGGCCTCCTGCAAGAAGATTTTTTCTTTCCCGTGTCCCAGTAAATCCAGCGAAGGCTCAATCATTTCTGAAATGTATTTCAGATCTAGAGTTGGCTGGAGTTATTTTACCAGTTCCAGTTCTGGAACAGGGGCTGGGGTTTTACTCAAATCTCTTCATTGTACCAAAGAAGGAGAATTCCTTCAGACCAGTTCTGGATTTAAAAATATTGAATCGTTATGTAAGGATACCAACATTCAAAATGGTAACTATAAGGACTATCCTGCCTTTTGTTCAGCAAGGGCATTATATGTCCACAATAGATTTACAGGATGCATATCTGCATATTCCGATTCATCCAGAACACTATCAGTTTCTGAGATTCTCTTTCCTAGACAAGCATTATCAGTTTGTGGCTCTGCCGTTTGGCCTAGCAACAGCTCCAAGGATTTTTACAAAGGTTCTCGGTGCCCTTCTGTCTGTAATCAGAGAACAGGGTATTGTGGTATTTCCTTATTTGGACGATATCTTGGTACTTGCTCAGTCTTCACTTTTAGCAGAATCTCATACGAATCAACTTGTATCGTTTCTTCGAGAACATGGTTGGAGGATCAATTTACCAAAGAGTTCGTTGATTCCTCAGACAAGGGTAACCTTTTTAGGTTTCCAGATAGATTCAGTGTCCATGACTCTGTCGCTGACAGAAAAAAGACGCCTGAAATTGGTTTCAGCTTGTCGAAACCTTCAGTCTCAATCATTCCCTTCGGTAGCCTTATGCATGGAAAGGTCTTATGACTGCTGCATCGGACGCGATCCCCTTTGCTTGTTTTCACATGCGACCTCTTCAGCTTTGTATGCTGAACCAGTGATGCAGGGATTACACAAAGATATCTTAATTGATATCTTTAAAACCGATTGAACGACACTCTCTGACGTGGTGGACAGATCGCCATCGTTTAGTTCAGGGGGCTTCTTTTGTTCTTCCGACCTGGACTGTGATTTCAACAGATGCAAGTCTGACAGGTTGGGGAGCAGTTTGGGGGTCTCTGACAGCACAAGGGGTTTAGGAATCTCAGGAGGTGAGATTACCAATCAATATTTTGGAACTCCGTGCAATTTTCAGAGCTCTTCAGTCATGGCCTCTTCTAAAGAGAGAATCGTTCATTTGTTTTCAGACAGACAATGTCACAACTGTGGCATACAGGTATACCTCACTTTACAGCGCTTCACTTTACAGCGATTCGCTAATACAGCGCTTTGTGGAGCTGAAGTTCAACCTCCAGGGATTTTGAAACAGTGCTGTAATCATCGTGAGATTGCGAGAAAAGTGAATGGCACTATTTTGTTATGCTTAGTTCACTCTGTTAACAGCATTGCAGTGCAATCTTTGTCTCAGTGTTAGCCTGGCAAATTTTAATACAGTAATTGTCACTATTTTACAGGTACAGTATTTATTGAATACTAATTGAATACTTGCTGTGCTAGTGTTAAACTAAACGTAGCACTATTGCACCCCTAATATATGTTAGTTCAAACATGTTTTCAAGATTTTAAACACTGAAAAGAAAGCTAAAACTGCCTTGTTTCACTTTAAGGCGGTTTTCACTTTACAGCGGGGCTCCGGTCCCTAACCCGCTGTATGAGCGGGGTATACCTGTATATCAATCATCAAGGAGGGACTCACAGACCTCTGGCTATGAAAGAAGTATCTCGAATACTGGTATGGGCGGAATCCAGCTCCTGTCTAATTTCTGCAGTTCATATCCCAGGTATAGACAATTGGGAAGCGGATTATCTCAGTCGCCAAACGTTACATCCGGGCGAATGGTCTCTTCACCCAGAGGTTTTTCTTCAGGTTGTTCAAATGTGGGGACTTCCAGAAATAGATCTGATGGCTTCTCATCTAAACAAGAAACTTTCCAGGGATCCTCAGGCGGAAGCAGTGGATGCATTGTCACTTCCTTGGAAGTATCATCCTGCCTATATCTTTCCGCCTCTAGTTCTTCTTCCAAGAGCAATTTCCAAGATTATGAAGGAATGCTTGTTTGTTCTGCTGGTGGCTCCAGCATGGCCTCACAGGTTTTGGTATGCGGATCTTGTCCGGATGGCCTCTTGCCAACTGTGGACTCTTCCGTTAAGACCAGACCTTCTGTCGCAAGGTCCTTTTTTCCATCAGGATCTCAAATCCTTAAATTTGAAGGTATGGAGATTGAACGCTTGATTCTTAGTCAAAGAGGTTTCTCTGGCTCTGTGATTAATACTATGTTACAGGCTCGTAAATCTGTATCTAGGAAGATATATTATCGAGTCTGGAAGACTTATATTTCTTGGTGTCTTTCTCATCATTTTTCCTGGCATTCTTTTAGAATTCCGAGAATTTTACAGTTTCTTCAGGATGGTTTGGATAAAGTTTTGTCTGCAAGTTCCTTGAAAGGACAAATCTCTGCTCTTTCAGTTCTTTTTCACAGAAAGATTGCTAATCTTCCTGATATTCATTGTTTTGTACAAACTTTGGTTCGTATAAAGCCTGTTATTAAGTCAATTTCTCCTCCTTGGAGTTTGAATTTGGTTCTGGGGGCTCTTCAAGCTCCTCCTTTTGAACCTATGCATTCACTGGACATTAAACTACTTTCTTGCAAAGTTTTGTTTCTTTTGGCCATCTCTACTGCTAGAAGAGTTTCTGAATTATCTGCTCTTTCTTGTGAGTCTCCTTTTCTGATTTTTCATCAGGATAAGGCGGTGTTGCGAACTTCTTTTAAATTTTTACCTAAGGTTGTGAATTCTAACAACATTAGTAGAGAAATTGTGGTTCCTTCATTGTGTCCTAATCCTAAGAATTCTAAGGAGAGATCTTTGCATTCTTTGGATGTAGTTAGAGCTTTGAAATATTATGTTGAAGCTACTTAGAATTTCCGAAAGACTTCTAGTCTATTTGTTATCTTTTCCGGTTCTAGGAAAGGTCAGAAGGCCTCTGCCATTTCTTTGGCATCTTGTTTGAAATCTTTTATTCATCATGCTTATGTTGAGTCGGGTAAAACTCAGCCTCAAAGGATTACAGCTCATTCTACTAGGTCAGTTTCTACTTCCTGGGCGTTTAGGAATGAAGCTTCGGTTGATCAGATTTGCAAAGCAGCAACTTGGTCTTCTTTGCATACTTTTACTAAATTCTACCATTTTGATGTATTTTCTTCTTCTGAAGCAGTTTTTGGTAGAAAAGTACTTCAGGCAGCTGTTTCAGTTTGATTCTTCTGCTTATAATTTCAGTTTTTTTTATTATAAGATTTAAACTTTATTTTGGGTGTGGATTATTTTCAGCGGAATTGGCTGTCTTTATTTTATCCCTCCCTCTCTAGTGACTCTTGCGTGAAAGATCCACATCTTGGGTATTCATTATCCCATACGTCACTAGCTCATGGACTCTTGCTAATTACATGAAAGAAAACATAATTTATGTAAGAACTTACCTGATAAATTCATTTCTTTCATATTAGCAAGAGCCCATGAGGCTGTGGCAGTTGGTTGTGACTGTTTAAAAACGGCTATATCGTTTTTTTGATCCGGTTTTGAAACTAAGGGGTTAATCATCCATTTGCAAGTGGGTGCAATGCTATTTCAGTCTATTATACACACTGTAAAAATTTTGTAGAATTTACTGCTTTTTTCACTGTTTTGCAGTTTTTGTGATTGTTTTTTTTCTCTTAAAGGCACAGTACCGTTTTTATTTTTTGCTTGTTCACAGTTATTAAAGTGTTTTCCAAGCTTGCTGGTCTCATTACTAGTCTGTTTAAACATGTCTGACATAGAGGAAACTCATTGTTCATTATGTTTAGAAGCCATTGTGGAACCCCCTCTTAGAATGTGTACCAAATGCACTGATTTTACTATAGATTACAAAGACCATATTCTGGCTTTAAAAAATTTATCACCAGAAGAAATTGATAAGGAGGA
Organism: Bombina bombina; assembly: GCF_027579735.1. Taxonomy (NCBI): domain Eukaryota; kingdom Metazoa; phylum Chordata; class Amphibia; order Anura; family Bombinatoridae; genus Bombina; species Bombina bombina. The sequence goes on from NC_069500.1 coordinate 160,183,919, forward strand.
AGTTATGCCGTCTAACTCTCCCCACGTGTCAACCTATAACTCCCGCTCAGGGGACGCCAAGTACATCTAGCGTGCCCATTGCATATACCTTACAAGATATGGCGGCAGTTATGAATCATACCCTTACAGAGGTATTATCTAAACTGCCAGGTTTGCAAGGAAAGCGAGACAGCTCTGGGACTAGAATAAATACAGAGCTCTCTGATGCTTTAGTGGCTATGTCTTATACACCCTCACAATGTACTGAAGCTGAAGCAGGGGAGCTTCAATCTGTGGGTGATTTTTCTGATTCAAGGAAGATACTTCAACCTGATTCTGATATGTCTACATTTAAATTTAAGCTTGAACACCTCCGCATATTGCTCAGGGAGGTCTTAGCAACTCTGGACGACTGTGACGCTATTGTAGTCCCAGAGAAATTATGTAGTTTGGATAAATACTATGCAGTACCTACTTACACTGATGTTTTTCCAATCCCTAAGAGGTTTTCTGAAATTATTACTAAGGAATGGGATAGACCAGGTGTACCGTTCTCTCCCCCTCCTGTTTTTAAAAAGATGTTTCCTATACATGCCGCTACACGGGACTTGTGGCAGACGGTCCCTAAGGTGGAGGGAGCAGTTTCTACTCTAGCTAAGCATACCACTATCCCTGTCGAGGACAGTTGTGCTTTTCTAGATCCAATAGATAAAAAATTAGAGAGTTACCTTAAGAAAATTTTTATTCAACAAGGTTTTATTCTCCAGCCTCTTGCATGAATTGCCCCAGTCACTGCTGCTGCGGCTTTCTGGTTCGAGTCTCTAGAGGAGGCTCTACAGGTTGAAACCCCGTTGGAAGATATTATTGACAAGCTTAAGGCCCTTAAGCTAGCCAATTCATTTGTTTCTGACGCTGTTGTTCATTTAACCAAGCTAACGGCTAAAAATTCAGGTTTTGCTATTCAGGCGGGTAGGGCGCTATGGCTTAAATCCTGGTCAGCTGACGTGACTTCAAAATCTAAACCTCTCAATATTCCCTTCAAAGGACAGACCCTATTCGGGCCTGGACTGAAGGAGATCATTTCTGACATCACTGGAGGAAAAGGTCACGCCCTTCCTCAAGACAGGTCCAACAAATTAAAGACCAAACAGTCTAGTTTTCGGCCCTTTCGAAACTTCAAGAGTGGCGCAGCTTCAACTTCCTCTAACACAAAACAAGAGGGAACTTTTGCCCAGTCTAAGCCGGGTTGGAGACCTAACCAGGCTTGGAACAAAGGGAAACAGGCCAAAAAGCCTGCTGCTGCCTCTAAGACAGCATGAAGGAGCAGCCCCCGATCCGGAAACGGATCTAGTAGGGGGCAGACGCTCTCTCTTCGCCCAGGCTTGGGCAAGAGATGTCCAGGATCCCTGGGCATTGGAAATAGTATCCAAGGGTTATCTTCTGGAATCCGAAACCTCTCCCCCAAAAGGGAGATTTCATCTCTCGCATTTATCTGCAAACCAGATAAAGATAGAGGCATTCTTACATTGTGTTCAAGACCTCCTAGTTATGGGAGTGATCCACCCAGTTCCGCAGGAGGAACAGGGGCAGGGCTTCTATTCAAATCTGTTTGTAGTTCCCAAGAAAGAGGGAACATTCAGACCAATCTTAGATCTCAAGATCTTAAACAAATTTCTCAGAGTCCCATCCTTCAAGATGGAGACTATTCGAACCATCCTTCCTATGATCCAGGAGGGTCAATATATGACTACCGTAGACTTAAAGGATGCTTATCTTCACATCCCGATACACAAAGATCATCATCCTTTTCTCAGGTTTGCCTTTTTAGACAGGCACTACCAGTTTGTCGCTCTTCCCTTGGCCACGGCACCAATAATCTTTACAAAGGTTCTAGGGTCCCTCCTAGCGGTCCTAAGGCCGCGGGGTATAGCAGTAGCCCCTTACTTAGACGACATTCTGATACAGGCGTCGACTTTTCAAATCGCCAGGTCCCATAAGGACATTGTTCTGGCATTTCTGAGGTCCCATGGGTGGAAGGTGAACGAAGAAAAGAGTTCTCTATCACCTCTAACAAAAGTTTCATTCCTAGGGACTCTGATAGATTTGGTAGAAATGAAGATTTACCTAACGAAGGCCAGATTGTCAAAACTTCTAGATTCTTGCCGTGTTCTTTATTCTACTTCTCGTCCTTCAGTGGCTCAGTGTATGGAAGTAATCGGTTTAATGGTAGCGGCAATGGACATAGTACCGTTTGCCCGCCTACATCTCAGACCGCTGCAACTTTGCATGCTCAGTCAGTGGAACGGGGATTACACAGATTTGTCCCCTCTACTAAATCTGGATCAAGAAACCAGGGATTCTCTTCTCTGGTGGCTATGTCTGGTCCATCTGTCCAAGGGGATGAGCTTCCGCAGGCCAGATTGGACTATAGTTACGACAGATGCCAGCCTTCTGGGCTGGGGTGCAGTCTGGAACTCCCTGAAGGCTCAGGGCTCGTGGACTCAGGAGGAGACACTCCTTCCGATAAACATTCTGGAACTAAGAGCGATATTCAATGCTCTTCAGGCTTGGCCTCAGCTAGCTGCGGTCAGGTTTATCAGATTTCAGTCGGAAAACATCACGACTGTAGCCTATATCAACCATCAGGGGGGAACAAGGAGCCCCCTGGCAATGTTAGAGGTTTTAAAGATAATTCTATGGGCAGAGGTTCACTCTTGCCATCTCTCAGCTATCCATATCCCTGGAGTAGAGAACTGGGAGGCGGATTTTCTAAGTTGGCAGACTTTTCATCCGGGGGAGTGGGAGCTCCATCCGGAGGTATTTGCCCAGCTGATTCAACTATGGGACAAACCAGAACTGGATCTCATGGCATCTCGTCAGAACGCCAAACTTCCTTGTTACGGGTCCAGGTCAAGGGATCCCCAGGCAGCGCTGATAGATGCTCTAGCAGCGCCCTGGTCCTTCAGCCTGGCTTATGTGTTTCCACCATTTCCTCTGCTCCCTCGTCTGATTGCCAAGATCAAGCAGGAGAGAGCTTCAGTGATTTTGATAGCTCCTGCGTGGCCACGGAGGACTTGGTATGCAGATCTGGTGGACATGTCATCCTTTCCACCATGGACTCTGCCGCTGAGGCAGGACCTTCTACTTCAAGGTCCCTTCAAACATCCAAATCTAATTTATCTGCGTCAGTGTGATTCCCCTTATCTGATCTTCCATGCAGATAAGGTAGTTTTGCGTACCAAGCCTGGGTTTCTTCCTAAGGTGGTATCTAATAAGAATATCAATCAGGAGATTGTTGTTCCGTCACTGTGTCCTAATCCTTCTTCAAAGAAGGAACGTCTATTACACAATCTTGACGTGGTTCGCGCCTGCCTTGTCCCTACCTTCATCTGTGTCCTATAGCTTTGGTATTGGTATCCCACAAGTAATGGATGAATCCGTGGACTGGATACACCTTACAAGAGAAAACAAAATTTATGCTTACCTGATAAATTTATTTCTCTTGTAGTGTCACCACTGCACCCTATAGTTTCTCCTTTCTCTTGCTTGTCTTCGGTCGAATGACTGGGAGGTGGCAGTTAGGGGAGGAGCTATATAGACAGCTCTGCTGTGGGTGATCCTCTTGCAGCTTCCTGTTGGGAAGGAGAATATTCCACAAGTAATGGATGAATCCGTGGACTGGATAACACCACAAGAGAAATAAATTTATCAGGTAAGCATAAATTTTGTTTTTGTTTTCTTTTCTAGAAATTTACTATTCATTTCTAATTCTACAGTTTCTGTAAACACGCAGAGTTAGCAACTATTTGGCTAGTCTCATTGTTATTTTCTATATATTTTTTTTTCCTGAAGGTATAAACCTCTTCGACGTAGGGTCATTTGGCTCATTGGGCAGTGGGTTCCTGTAAAATTCAAACCTGATTCAAGACCCTTGTTGTATGAAGCAATTCTTACTTTGTTGCAGGATCAAGACCTAGTGGTATGTGTGTTTAAAAGTTATTGTAATATTGGAGACTGATTTATTACATGTGAGCAGTTTGCAAATTATTTAACGGGACACAAAATATCTTATGTGTCATAAGCATGAATTTATATTTTCTTTTCTATAAAGACCTGAAGGCATCACTTCCTCTGTTACTTTCCACTTCCCTCCCTCCCTAGTTTTGCTGGATATGCAGAGTCAATAGGAGAGAAATTCATGGGAGATATGAGAGTGAAGTTTTTATTTTCAGAGAGTTAGTTAGGTTTGTAATGATTAACACCAATTATTTTATAAAGGTATTTCAGTCTTATACAAACTTTATGCTAGTTTTAAACTTTTAACACTGAGCAGTAACTTATATGTGTAGTAACGCTCCTAAAGATACCTGCAGTGTAATCTAGATTCCATAATGGCAGAACTCACAATTAGGAGTTTCATGAAATGTATTTAGCGTTTAAGGTCCCTTTTTATACTATAAAATGTGTCTCCCCTTAATGTTTTTCCAATGACTTGCTGTATTAGCAGTAGAGTATTAAATGTAAAGGAAATTTCTTTCCATAAGGCAGGGAGAGTCCACAATGATATTCCTTACTGTTGGGAAATACAAAACATGGTCACCAGGAGGAGGCAAAGACACCCCAGCCAAAGGCTTAAATGTCCCTTCCACTTCCCCTATCCCCAGTCATTCTTTGCCTTTCATCTCTAGAGGAGGATGGCAGAGTAGTGTTAGAAGATTTGGATAGTCCTTAAATTGGTATGTTCCCTTCAAGAAAGGACTGGAGCTTTAAGTAATCATATAAACCTCTAAGTGAGAGTATTGATGAAGGTGAGTCTGGAGATGCAGGGAAAGTTTTTCAGCAAAGCGGTCCAGACTGTCTAACAACTCCCGGGCAATCAGTGTTAACCAGTTACACTGCTTGCCTTTTCACGCTCAGGTCCCTGTCAGAACACTGCAGCAAGGCTGTCATACTTGAGAGGCTGTATCTGTTCCACAGCATAGATCCTGGAGGGTAAATCTGCCTTATTTTACTATTTGCATACAAAGAGAGAAGAAATCGCCATAGAATAGGTTACAATATTGAGCCAGTTGTTCGTTCCTGTGATTGCACTTCTCTCTGTATGTATGTTTTTACTATTTAGCAGGGACTTCTGTTATTAGGATCACAGTGTGACTCCTCTTAACCTCAATAGGATCAACGGTTAATATCTCTTTTGATGTCAGAGATTAGTTTGGAACAGTTTGGAGATATATATTTATATATGTACTGCTTTGTTTGCTATAAAACTCTTTGTGAAGGTTTGGGTACCTTTTTGGCAATGAAACCGACAGGATTCACTTTCGTTTTGTGAGTTGCGCAGCTTCTAATAGCTTTGCACGCTTTTTTCTTATAGCAGGGGAGGTCCCCTTTCTTTCATGTAATTAGCAAGAGTCCATGAGCTAGTGACGTATGGGATATACATTCCTACCAGGAGGGGCAAAGTTTCCCAAACCTCAAAATGCCTATAAATACACCCCTCACCACACCCACAATTCAGTTTTACAACCTTGCCTCCCATGGAGGTGGTGAAGTAAGTTTGTGCTAGATTCTACGTTGATATGCGCTTCGCAGCAGGCTGGAGCCCGGTTTTCCTCTCAGAGTGCAGTGAATGTCAGAGGGATGTGAAGAGAGTATTGCCTATTTGAATACAATGGTCTTCCTCTAGGGGATCTATTTCATAGGTTCTCTGTTATCGGTCGTAGAGATTTCTTCTCCTACCTCCCTTTTCAGATCGACGATATACTCTTATATACCATTACCTCTACTGATTCTCGTTTCAGTACTGGTTTGGCTATCTACTATATGTAGATGAGTGTCCTGGGGTAAGTAAGTCTTAATTTTTGTGACACTCTAAGCTATGGTTGGGCACTTTATTTGTAAAGTTCTAAATATATGTCTTTAAACTTATATTTGCCATGATTCAGGATAATCAGTATTCCTTCATTCAGACTGTCAGTTTCATTATTTGGGATAATGCATATGAATAAATATTTTTTTCTTACCTTGAAAATTTTCAAATTGACTATTTTTCCCTGCGGGGGCAGAAAATGCGTTTTTTGGCGCAAAATTTTGTCATTTCCGGCGTCGTAGTTGACGCCGGAAGTTGTTTGTAGTTATGTCATTTTTTTTTTTGACACTTGTATATTCAGACTTTTTTTGCGACAAAAAATGTGGGCGTCGGTTTCGACGTCAGAGGATGTGGCGTCATATTTGGTGCCAAAAAATATGGGCGTTGTACTTGGCGCCAATAATGTGGGCGTTATTCTTGGCGCCAAAAAATGTGGGCGTCACTCTTGTCTCCACCTTTTTTTCACATTATTTCAGTCTCATTTTTCATTGCTTCTGGTTGCTAGAGGCTTGTTCATTTGGCATTTTTTCCCATTCCTGAAACTGTCATTTAAGGAATTTGATAATTTTGCTTTATATGTTGTTTCTTCTGTTATGTGTGATCAGTCCACGGGTCATCATTACTTCTGGGATATAACTCCTCCCCAACAGGAAATGCAAGAGGATTCACCCAGCAGAGCTGCATATAGCTCCTCCCCTCTACGTCACTCCCAGTCATTCTCTTGCACCCAACGACTAGATAGGATGTGTGAGAGGACTATGGTGATTATACTTAGTTTTTATAACTTCAATCAAAAGTTTGTTATTTTACAATAGCACCGGAGCGTGTTGTTGCCTCTCTGGCAGAGTTTGAAGAAGAATCTACCAGAGTTTTTACTATGATTTTAACCGGAGTAGTTAAGATCATATTGCTGTTTCTCGGCCATCTGAGGGAGGTAAAAGCTTCAGATCAGGGGACAGCGGGCAGATGAATCTGCATTGAGGTATGTAGCAGTTTTTATTTTCTGAATGGAATTGATGAGAAAATCCTGCCATACCGTTATAATGACATGTATGTATACTCTACACTTCAGTATTCTGGGGATGGTATTTCACCGGAATTACTCTGTTAAAAGTACACTAAACCTTTTAATAGGTATTTATCATGTTAAACGTTTTTGCTGGAATGTAGAATCGTTTGCATTTTCTGAGGTACTGAGTGAATAAATATTTGGGCATTATTTTTCCACTTGGCAGTTACTTGTTTTAATTGTGACAGTTTCGTTTCTCTCTCACTGCTGTGTGTGAGGGGGAGGGGCCGTTTTTGGCGCTTTTTGCTACGCATCAAAAATTTCCAGTCAGTTACTCTTGTATTTCCTGCATGATCCGGTTCATCTCTAACAGAACTCAGGGGTCTTCAAACTTCTTTGGAGGGAGGTAGATTCTCTCAGCAGAGCTGTGAGACTTATATATTGACTGTGATTAAAAAACGTTGCTCTGTAATTTTTATTTTCAAATTTAATTATTGTTAATTTACTAATGGGAACAAACCTTTGCTAAAAGTTGTGTTGTTTTTAAGGATTGAGACTATAACTGTTTTTCAGTTCATTATTTCAACTGTCATTTAATCGTTTAGTGCTTCTTTGAGGCACAGTACGTTTTTGTTAAATAAGATTGTAACCAAGTTGCAAGTTTATTGCTAGTGTGTTAAACATGTCTGACTCAGAGGAAGATACCTGTGTCATTTGTTCCAATGCCAAGGTGGAGCCCAATAGAAATTTATGTACTAACTGTATTGATGCTACTTTAAATAAAAGCCAATCTGTACAATTTGAACAAATTTCACCAAACAGCGAGGGGAGAGTTATGCCGACTAACTCGCCTCACGTGGCAGTACCTGCATCTCCCGCCCGGGAGGTGCGTGATATTATGGCGCCTAGTACATCTGGGCGGCCATTACAGATAACATTACAAGATATGGCTACTGTTATGACTGAAGTTTTGGCTAAATTACCAGAACTAAGAGGCAAGCGTGATCACTCTGGGGTGAGAACAGAGTGCGCTGATAATACTAGGGCCATGTCTGATACTGCGTCACAGCTTGCAGAGCATGAGGACGGAGAGCTTCATTCTGTGGGTGACGGTTCTGATCCAAACAGATTGGATTCAGATATTTCAAATTTTAAATTTAAATTGGAAAACCTCCGTGTATTACTAGGGGAGGTTTTAGCGGCTCTTAATGATTGTAACACTGTTGCAATACCAGAGAAATTGTGTAGGTTGGATAAATACTTTGCGGTACCGGCGAGTACTGACGTTTTTCCTATACCTAAGAGACTAACTGAAATTGTTACTAAGGAGTGGGATAGACCCGGTGTGCCGTTCTCACCCCCTCCAATATTTAGAAAGATGTTTCCAATAGACGCCACCACACGGGACTTATGGCAAACGGTCCCTAAGGTGGAGGGAGCAGTTTCTACTTTAGCTAAGCGTACCACTATCCCGGTGGAGGATAGCTGTGCTTTTTCAGATCCAATGGATAAAAAATTAGAGGGTTACCTTAAGAAAATGTTTGTTCAACAAGGTTTTATATTGCAACCCCTTGCATGCATCGCGCCGATTACGGCTGCGGCAGCATTTTGGATTGAGTCTCTGGAAGAGAACCTTAGTTCATCTACGCTGGACGACATTACGGACAGGCTTAGAGTCCTTAAACTAGCTAATTCATTCATTTCGGAGGCCGTAGTACATTTAACCAAACTTACGGCTAAGAACTCAGGATTCGCCATTCAGGCACGTAGAGCGCTGTGGCTAAAATCCTGGTCAGCTGATGTAACTTCTAAGTCCAAATTACTTAATATTCCTTTCAAGGGGCAAACTTTATTTGGGCCCGGTTTGAAAGAAATTATCGCTGACATTACAGGAGGTAAGGGCCACGCCCTGCCTCAAGACAAAGCCAAAGCTAAGGCTAGACAGTCTAATTTTCGTCCCTTTCGGAATTTCAAAACAGGAGCAGCATCAACTTCCACTGCACCAAAACAGGAAGGAGCTGTTGCTCGTTACAGACAAGGCTGGAAACCTAACCAGTCCTGGAACAAGGGCAAGCAGGCCAGGAAACCTGCTGCTGCCCCAAAGACAGCATGAACCGAGGGCCCCCGATCCGGGACCGGGTCTAGTGGGGGGCAGACTCTCTCTCTTCGCCCAGGCTTGGGCAAGAGATGTTCAGGATCCCTGGGCGCTAGAGATCATATCTCAGGGATACCTTCTAGACTTCAAATTCTCTCCCCCAAGAGGGAGATTTCATCTGTCAAGGTTGTCAACAAACCAGATAAAGAAAGAAGCGTTTCTACGCTGTGTACAAGATCTGTTATTAATGGGAGTGATCCATCCGGTTCCGCGGTCGGAACAAGGACAAGGGTTTTACTCAAACCTGTTTGTGGTTCCCAAAAAAGAGGGAACTTTCAGGCCAATCTTGGATTTAAAGATCCTAAACAAATTCCTAAGAGTTCCATCGTTCAAAATGGAAACTATTCGGACAATCTTACCCATGATCCAAAAGGGTCAGTACATGACCACAGTGGATTTAAAGGATGCTTACCTTCACATACCGATTCACAAAGATCATTACCGGTATCTAAGGTTTGCCTTCTTAGACAGGCATTACCAGTTTGTAGCTCTTCCATTCGGATTGGCTACGGCTCCAAGAATCTTCACAAAGGTTCTGGGTGCCCTTCTGGCGGTACTAAGACCGCGAGGAATTTCGGTAGCTCCGTACCTAGACGACATTCTGATACAAGCTTCAAGCTTTCAAACTGCCAAGTCTCATACAGAGTTAGTTCTGGCATTTCTAAGGTCGCATGGATGGAAAGTGAACGAAAAGAAGAGTTCTCTTTTTCCTCTCACAAGAGTTCCATTCTTGGGGACTCTTATAGATTCTGTAGAAATGAAGATTTATCTGACAGAAGACAGATTAACAAAGCTTCTAAATGCATGCCGTGTCCTTCATTCCATTCAACTCCCGTCAGTAGCTCAATGCATGGAGGTGATCGGCTTAATGGTAGCAGCAATGGACATAGTTCCCTTTGCACGTCTACATCTCAGACCGCTGCAATTGTGCATGCTGAGTCAGTGGAATGGGGATTACTCAGACTTGTCCCCTACTCTGAATCTGGATCAAGAGACCAGAAACTCTCTTCTATGGTGGCTTTCTCGGCCACATCTGTCCAGGGGGATGCCATTCAGCAGGCCGGACTGGACAATTGTAACAACAGACGCCAGCCTACTAGGTTGGGGCGCTGTCTGGAATTCTCTGAAGGCTCAGGGACAATGGAATCAGGAGGAAAGTCTCCTGCCAATAAACATTCTGGAATTGAGAGCAGTTCTCCATGCCCTTCTGGCTTGGCCCCAGTTAAAAACTCGGGGGTTCATCAGGTTTCAGTCGGACAACATCACGACTGTAGCTTACATCAACCATCAAGGAGGGACAAGAAGCTCCCTAGCAATGATGGAAGTATCAAAGATAATTCGCTGGGCAGAGTCTCACTCTTGCCACCTGTCAGCAATCCACATCCCGGGAGTGGAGAACTGGGAGGCGGATTTCTTGAGTCGCCAGACTTTTCATCCGGGGGAGTGGGAACTTCATCCGGAGGTCTTTGCCCAAATACTTCGACGTTGGGGCAAACCAGAGATAGATCTCATGGCGTCTCGCCAGAACGCCAAACTTACTCACTACGGGTCCAGATCCAGGGATCCGGGAGCGGTTCTGATAGATGCTTTGACAGCACCTTGGAACTTCGGGATGGCTTACGGGTTTCCACCCTTCCCGCTGCTTCCTCGATTGATTGCCAAAATCAAACAGGAGAGAGCATCAGTGATTCTAATAGCGCCTGCATGGCCACGCAGGACTTGGTATGCAGATCTAGTGGACATGTCATCCTGTCCGCCTTGGTCTCTACCTCTAAGACAGGACCTTCTGATACAGGGTCCATTCAAACATCAAAATCTAACTTCTCTGAAGCTGACTGCTTGGAAATTGAACGCTTGATTTTATCAAAACGTGGTTTTTCTGAGTCGGTTATTGATACCCTGATACAGGCTAGGAAGCCTGTTACCAGAAGGATTTACCATAAGATATGGCGTAAATACCTATACTGGTGCGAATCCAAAGGTTACTCCTGGAGTAAGGTTAGGATTCCTAGGATAATGTCCTTTCTACAAGAAGGTTTAGAAAAGGGTTTATCGGCTAGCTCATTAAAGGGACAGATCTCAGCTCTGTCCATCTTGTTACACAGGCGTCTGTCAGAAAATCCAGACGTCCAGGCCTTTTGTCAGGCTTTAGCTAGGATCAAGCCTGTGTTTAAAGCTGTTGCTCCGCCATGGAGTTTAAACTTAGTTCTTAACGTTTTACAGGGTGTTCCGTTTGAACCCCTTCATTCCATTGATATAAAATTGTTATCTTGGAAAGTTCTGTTTTTAATGGCTATTTCCTCGGCTCGAAGAGTCTCTGAGTTATCAGCCTTACATTGTGATTCTCCTTATCTGATCTTTCACTCAGACAAGGTAGTTCTGCGTACTAAACCTGGGTTCTTACCTAAGGTAGTCACTAACAGGAATATCAATCAAGAGATTGTTGTTCCATCCTTGTGTCCAAATCCTTCTTCAAAGAAGGAACGTCTTCTACACAATCTGGATGTAGTTCGTGCCCTCAAGTTCTACTTGCAGGCAACTAAAGATTTTCGCCAAACTTCTTCCCTGTTTGTCGTTTATTCTGGACAGAGGAGAGGTCAAAAAGCTTCTGCTACCTCTCTCTCTTTTTGGCTTCGTAGCATAATACGTTTAGCCTATGAGACTGCTGGACAGCAGCCTCCTGAAAGAATTACAGCTCATTCCACTAGAGCTGTAGCTTCCACTTGGGCCTTTAAGAATGAGGCCTCTGTTGAACAGATTTGCAAGGCTGCAACTTGGTCTTCGCTTCATACTTTTTCCAAATTTTACAAATTTGACACTTTTGCTTCTTCGGAGGCTATTTTTGGGAGAAAGGTTCTTCAGGCAGTGGTTCCTTCTGTATAATGAGCCTGCCTATCCCTCCCGTCATCCGTGTACTTTTGCTTTGGTATTGGTATCCCAGAAGTAATGATGACCCGTGGACTGATCACACATAACAGAAGAAAACATAATTTATGCTTACCTGATAAATTCCTTTCTTCTGTTGTGTGATCAGTCCACGGCCCGCCCTGTTTTAAGGCAGGTAAATATCTTTTAAATTATACTCCAGTCACCACTTCACCCTTGGTTTCTCCTTTCTCGTTGATTCTTGGTCGAATGACTGGGAGTGACGTAGAGGGGAGGAGCTATATGCAGCTCTGCTGGGTGAATCCTCTTGCATTTCCTGTTGGGGAGGAGTTATATCCCAGAAGTAATGATGACCCGTGGACTGATCACACAACAGAAGAAAGGAATTTATCAGGTAAGCATAAATTATGTTTTTTTCTATTACATATTGCAAGATGTCTCAACCTGACCCTGGATCAGAATCTACTTCTGGAAAGACGCTGCCTGATGCTGGTTCTACCAAACTTAAGTGCATTTGTTGTAAACTTTTGGTATCTGTTCCTCCGGCTGTAGTTTGTGATAACTGTCATGATAAACTTTCTAATGCAGATTGTATTTCCATTAGTAATAATCCATTACCTGTTGTTGTTCCTTCAACATCTAATGTTCAGGATGTCCCTGTTAATGTAAAAGAATTTGTTTCTAAATCTATTAGGAAGGCTCTGTCTGTTATTCCTCCTTCCAGTAAACGTAAAAGGTCTTTTAAAACTTCTCATATTTCAGATGAATTTTTAAGTGACCGCCATCATTCTGACTTATCTGTTTCTGATGAGGATCTATCTGGTTCAGAAGATTCTGCTTCAGATATTGACACTGATAAATCTTCATATTTATTTAAGATGGAGTTTATTCGTTCTTTACTTAAAGAAGTGTTAATTGCATTAGATATGGAGGAGTCTAGTCCTCTTGATACTAAATCTACTAAGCGTTAAAATTCGGTTTTCAAACCTCATGTAGTTATTCCAGAAGTTTTTCCAGTTCCTGATGCTATTTCAGAAGTAATTTCTAGGGAATGGAATAGTCTGGGTACTTCATTTACTCCTTCTCAAAGGTTTAAGAAATTGTACCCTGTGCCATCTGATAGATTAGAGTTTTGGGACAAAATCCCTAAAGTTGATGGGGCTATCTCTACTCTTGCTAAACGTACTACTATTCCTACGGCGGATAGTACTTCCTTTAAGGATCCTTTAGATAGGAAGCTTGAATCCTTTCTAAGGAGAGCTTATTTATGTTCAGGTAATCTTCTTAGACCTGCTATTTATTTGGCTGATGTTGCTGCAGCTTCCACTTTCTGGTTGGAGGCTTTAGCGCAACAAGTGTCAGACCATAATGCTTATAGCATTGTTAAACTTCTTCAACATGCTAATAACTTTGTTTTTGATGCAATTTTTGATATAATTTGAATTGATGTCAGGTATATGTCTTTAGCTATTTTAGCTAGAAGAGCTTTATGGCTTAAATCTTGGAATGCAGATATGACTTCTAAGTCAACTTTGGTTTCTCTTTCTTTCCAAGGTAATAAATTATTTGGTTCACAGTTGGATTCTATTATTTCAACTGTTACTGGGGGGAAAGGAACCTTTTTGCCTCAGGACAAAAAATCTAAAGGTATATTCAGGGCTGCTAATCGTTTTCGTTCCTTTCGTCAGAATAAGGAACAGAAGCCTGACCCTTCCCCTAAAGGAACGGTTTCCGTTTGGAAACCTTCTCCAGTCTGGAATAAATCCAAGCCTTTTAGAAAGTCAAAACCAGCTCCCAAATCCGCATGAAGGTGCGGCCCTCATTCCAGCTCAGCTGGTAGGGGGCAGGTTACAATTTGTCAAAGATATTTGGATCAATTCGATTCACAGTCTTTGGATTCAGAACATTGTTTCACAAGGGTACAGAATAGGTTTCAAGGTAAGACCACCTGTGAGAAGATTTTTTCTCTCTCGCATTCCAGTAAACCCATTGAAGGCTCAGGCATTTCTGAAATGTGTTTCAGATCTAGAGTTGGCTGGGGTAATTGTGCCAGTTCCAGTTCTGGAACGGGGTCTGGGGTTTTACTCAAATCTATTCATTGTACCAAAGAAGGAGAATTCCTTCAGACCAGTTCTGGATCTAAAAATATTGAATCGTTATGTAAGGATACCGACTTTCAAAATGGTGACTATAACGACTATTCTGCCTTTTGTTCAGCAAGGGCATTATATGTCCACAATAGATTTACAGGATGCATATCTTCATTTTCCAATTCATCCAGATCACTATCAGTTTCTGAGATTCTCTTTTCTAGACAAGCATTACCAGTTTGTTGCCCTTCCGTTTGGCCTAGCAACAGCTCCACGGATCTTTTCAAAGGTTCTCGGTGCCTTTCTCTCTGTAATCAGAGAACAGGGTATTGCGGTATCTCATACGAATCAACTTGTGTCGTTTCTTCAAAGACATGGTTGGAGGATCAATTTACCAAAGAGTTCTTTGATTCCTCAGACAAAGGTAACCTTTTTGGGCTTTCAAATAGATTCAGTGTCCATGACTTTGTCTCTAACAGAAAAGAGACGTCTGAAGTTGGTTTCAGCCTGTCCTAACCTTCAGTCTCAATCGTTCCCTTCGGTAGCTTTGTGCATGGAAATTCTAGGTCTCATGACTGCTGCATCGGACGCGATCCCCTTTGCTCGTTTTCACATGAGACCTCTTCAGCTTTGTATGCTGAACCAGTGGTGCAGGGATTATACAAAGATATCACAAATAATATCCTTAAATCCCAATGTTCGATCTTCTCTGACTTGGTGGTTGAATCACCATCGTCTAATTCAAGGGGCTTCTTTTTTTCGTCCAACCTGGACTGTAATCTCAACAGATGCGAGTCTTTCAGGTTGGGGAGCTGTATGGGGATCTCTGAGAGCGCAGGGGGTTTGGGAATCTCAGGAGGCGAGATTACCAATCAACATTTTGGAACTCCGTGCGATTTTCAGAGCTCTTCAGTTCTGGCCTCTTCTGAAGAGAGAATCGTTTATTTGTTTTCAGACAGACAATGTCACAACCGTGGCGTATGTCAATCATCAAGGTGGGACTCACAGTCCTCAAGCTATGAAAGAAGTATCTCGGATACTTGTATGGGCGGAATCCAGCTCCTGTCTAATCTCTGAGGTTCACATCCCAGGTGTAGACAATTGGAATTATCATCCTGCCTATATCTTTCCGCCTCTAGTTCTTCTTCCAAAGGTGATTTCCAAAATTCTAATGGAACGTTCGTTTGTACTGCTGGTGGCTCCAGCATGGCCTCACAGGTTTTGGTATGCGGATCTCATTCGGATGGCCAGTTGCCAACCTTGGACACTTCCGTTAAGACCAGACCTTCTATCTCAAGGCCCATTTTTCCATCAGGATCTCAAATCATTAAATTTGAAGGTATGGAAATTGAACGCTTGATTCTTAGTCATAGATGTTTCTCTGACTCAGTAATTAATACTATGTTACAGGCTCGTAAATCTGTGTCTAGGAAGATTTATTATCGAGTCTGGAAGACTTTCATTTCTTGGTGTTCTTCTCATAAATTCTCATGGCATTCTTTTAGAATTCCTAGAATTTTACAGTTTCTTCAGGATGGTTTGGATAAAGGTTTGTGTGCAAGTTCCTTGAAAGGACAAATCTCTGCTCTTTCTGTTCTTTTTCACAGAAAGATTGCTAATCTTCCTGATATTCATTGTTTTGTACAGGCTTTGGTTCGTATCAAACCTGTCATTAAGCCAGTCTCTCCTCCCTGGAGTCTTAATTTGGTTCTGAGGGCTTTACAAGCTCCTCCGTTTGAACCTATGCATTCTCTGGATATCAAATTACTTTCTTGGAAAGTTTTGTTCCTTTTGGCCATCTCTTCTGCTAGAAGAGTTTCTGAGTTATCTGCTCTTTCTTGTAAATCTCCTTTTCCGATTTTTCATCAGGATAAGGCGGTGTTGCGTACTTCATTTCAATTTTTACCTAAGGTTGTGAATTCTAACAACATTAGTAGATAAATTGTTGTCCCTTCATTGTGTCCTAATCCTAAGAATTCTCTGGAGAGATCTTTACATTCTTTGGCTGTAGTAAGAGCTTTAAAATATTATGTTGAAGCTACTAAAGATTTTAGAAAGACTTCTAGTCTATTTGTTATCTTTTCTGGTTCCAGGAAAGGTCAGAAAGCTTCTGCCATTTCTTTGGCGTCTTGGTTAAAGTCTTTGATTCATCATGCTTATGTGGAGTCGGGTAAATCCCGCCTCAAAGGATTACGGCTCATTCTACTAGTTTCTACTTCTTGGGCTTTTAGGAATGAAGCTTCTGTTGATCAGATTTGCAAAGCAGCAACTTGGTCTTATTTGCATACTTTTACTAAATTTTACCATTTTGATGTTTTCTCTTCTTCTGAAGCAGTTTTTGCTAGAAAAGTACTTCAGGCAGCTGTTTCAGTTTGATCCTTCTGCTTATAATTTCAGTTTTTTTCATTATTAAGGCTGTCTTTATTTTATCCCTCCCTCTCTAGTGACTCTTGCGTGGAAGATCCACATCTTGGGTATCTGCTATCCCATACGTCACTAGCTCATGGACTCTTGCTAATTACATGAAAGAAAACATAATTTATGTAAGAACTTACCTGATAAATTCATTTCTTTCATATTAGCAAAAGTCCATGAGACCCACCCTTTTTGTGGTGGTTATGATTTCTCCAACATTGGTGTGTCCGGTCCACGGCGTCATCCTTACTTGTGGGATATTCTCTTCCCCAACAGGAAATGGCAAAGAGTCCCAGCAAAGCTGGCCATATAGTCCCTCCTAGGCTCCGCCCACCCCAGTCATTTTCTTTGCCGTTGCACAGGCAACATCTCCACGGAGATGGTTAAGAGTTTTTTTGGTGTTTAAATGTAGTTTTTATTCTTCTATCAAGTGTTTGTTATTTTAAAATAGTGCTGGTATGTACTATTTACTCTGAAACAGAAAAGGATGAAGATTTCTGTTTGTGAGAGGAAGATGATTTTAGCAGACAGTAACTAAAATCGATTGCTGTTTCCACATAGGACTGTTGAGATGAAGTAACTTCAGTTGGTGGAAACAGTTAGCAGACTTTTCTGCTTAAGGTATGACTAGCCATATTTCTAACAAGACCATGTAATGCTGGAAGGCTGTCATTTCCCCTCATGGGGACCGGTAAGCCATTTTCTTAGTCAAACAAACAGAATAAAGGGCTTATTATGGGCTAAAAAACTGGTAGACATTCTTATGGGCTAAATCGATTGCTTTATTTGGGCATTTTATTCATATTTATGCTGACAATTTGCATTTATAAACTTTGGGAACGTTTATTAAATGGCAGGCACTGTGTTAGACACCTTTTCCAGTCAGGGGGCCTTCCTAGTTATAGACTGAGCCTCATTTTCGCACCATTACTGCGCAGTTGTTTTTTGAGAGCAGGGCATGCAGATGCATGTGTGAGGATCTAAAAATTGCTGGAAAAGCTTCTAGAAGGCGTCAATTGGTATCGTATTCCCCTCTGGGCTTGGTTGGGTCTCAGCAAAGACTATAGCTGGGACTGTATAGGGGTTAAATTTATAAACGGCTCTGGTTCCGTTATTTTAAGGGTTAAAGCTCTGAAATTTGGTGTACAATACTATTAATGCTTTAAGACACTGTGGTGAAATTTTGGTAATTTTTGAACAATTCCTTCATACTTTTTCACATATTCAGTAATAAAGTGTTTTCTGTTTAAAATTTAAAGAGACAGTAACGGTTTTGTTTTAAAACGTTTTTTGTGCTTTGTTGACAAGTTTAAGCCTGTTTAACATGTCTGTACCTTCAGATAAGCTATGTTCTATATGTATGAAAGCCAATGTGTCTCCCCATTTAAATTTATGTGATAATTGTGCCATAGCGTCCAAACAAAGTAAGGACTGTACTGCCACAGATAATGAAATTGCCCAAGATAATTCCTCAGATGAGGGGAGTAAACATGATACTACATCATCTCCTACTGTGTCTACACCAGTTTTGCCCATGCAGGAGGCCTCTAGTACATCTAGTGCGCCAATGCTTATTACCATGCAACAATTAACGGCTGTAATGGATAACTCCATAGCAAATATTTTATCCAAAATGCCTATTTATCAGAGAAAGCGCGATTGCTCTGTTTTAAACACTGAAGAGCAGGAGGGCGCTGATGATAATTGTTCTGTCATACCCTCACACCAATCTGAAGGGGCCATGAGGGAGGTTTTGTCAGATGGAGAAATCTCAGATTCAGGAAAGATTTCTCAACAAGCTGAACCTGATGTGACATTTAAATTTAAATTAGAACATCTCCGCGCACTGCTTAAGGAGGTGTTATCTACTCTGGATGATTGTGACAACTTGGTCATTCCAGAGAAATTATGCAAGATGGACAAGTTCCTAGAGGTTCCGGTGCACCCCGACGTTTTTCCTATACCCAAGCGGGTGGCGGACATAGTAAATAAGGAGTGGGAAAAGCCCGGCATACCTTTTGTTCCCCCCCCCCTATATTTAAGAAATTATTTTCTATGGTCGACCCCAGAAAGGACTTATGGCAGACAGTCCCTAAGGTCGAGGGGGCAGTTTCTACTCTAAACAAACGCACTACTATTCCTATCGAAGATAGTTGTGCTTTCAAAGATCCTATGGATAAAAAATTGGAGGGTTTGCTTAAAAAGATTTTTGTACAGCAAGGTTACCTTCTACAACCAATTTCGTGCATTGTTCCTGTCACTACAGCAGCGTGTTTCTGGTTCGAGGAACTAGAAAAGTCGCTCAGTAGAGAGACTCCATATGAGGAGGTTATGGACAGAGTTCACGCACTTAAATTGGCTAACTCTTTTATTTTAGATGCCGCTTTGCAATTAGCTAGATTAGCGGCGAAAAATTCAGGGTTTGCTATTGTGGCGCGCAGAGCGCTTTGGCTAAAGTCTTGGTCAGCGGATGTGTCATCCAAGACAAAATTGCTTAACATCCCTTTCAAAGGTAAAACTCTATTTGGACCAGAATTGAAAGAGATTATTTCAGACATCACTGGGGGAAAGGGCCACGCCCTTCCACAAGATAGGTCTTTCAAGGCTAAAAATAAGTCTAATTTTCGTCCCTTTCGTAATTTCAGGAACGGACCGGCCTCTAATTCTGCATCCTCTAAGCAAGAGGGTAATGCCTCACAACCCAAACCAGCCTGGAAACCGATGCAAGGCTGGAACAAGGGTAAGCAGGCCAAGAAGCCTGCCGCTGCTAACAAAACAGCATGAAGGAGTAGCCCCCAATCCGGGACCGGATCTAGTGGGGGGCAGACTCTCTCTCTTTGCTCAGGCTTGGGCAAGAGATGTTCAGGATCCCTGGGCGCTAGAAATAGTTTCTCAGGGTTATCTCCTGGAATTCAAGGAACTACCCCCAAGGGGAAGGTTCCACATGTCTCACTTATCCTCAAACCAAATAAAGAGACAGGCATTCTTACATTGTGTAGAAGACCTGTTAAAGATGGGAGTGATACACCCAGTTCCAATAAAGGAACAAGGAATGGGATTTTATTCCAATCTGTTTGTAGTGCCCAAAAAAGAGGGAACTTTCAGACCAATTTTGGATTTGAAGATCCTAAACAAATTTCTCAGGGTACCATCGTTCAAGATGGAAACCATTCGAACGATTCTACCCACTATCCAGGAAAGTCAATTTATGACTACCGTGGATCTAAAGGATGCGTACCTACATATTCCTATCCACAAAGAACATCATCAGTTCCTAAGGTTCGCTTTTCTGGACAAGCATTACCAGTTTGTGGCCCTCCCATTCGGGTTAGCCACTGCTCCAAGGATTTTCACAAAGGTGCTATGGTCCCTTCTAGCGGTTCTAAGACCGAGGGGCATTGCAGTAGTACCTTACTTGGACGACATTCTAATACAAGCGTCGTCCCTGTCAAAAGCAAAGGCTCATACGGACATCGTTCTAGCCTTTCTCAGATCACACGGATGGAAGGTGAACATAGAAAAAAGTTCTCTGTCTCCGTCGACAAGAGTTCCCTTCTTGGGAACAATGATAGATTCCTTAGAAATGAGGATTTTTCTGACAGAGGTCAGAAAATCAAAACTTCTAAGCTCTTGTCAAGTGCTTCATTCTGTTCCTCGTCCTTCCATAGCGCAGTGCATGGAAGTAGTAGGGTTGATGGTTGCAACAATGGACATAGTTCCTTTTGCACGAATTCATCTAAGACCATTACAACTGTACATGCTCAAACAGTGGAATGGGGATTATACAGACTTGTCTCCAATGATTCAAGTAGATCAAAAGACCAGAGATTCACTCCGTTGGTGGCTGACCCTGGACCATCTGTCCCAGGGAATGAGCTTCCGCAGACCAGAGTGGGTCATTGTCACGACCGACGCCAGTCTAGTGGGCTGGGGCGCGGTCTGGGAATCCCTGAAAGCTCAGGGTCTATGGTCTTGGGAAGAGTCTCTTCTCCCGATAAACATTCTGGAACTGAGAGAGATACTCAATGCTTTCAGGGCTTGGCCTCAACTAGCAAAGGCCAGATTCATAACGTTCCAATCAGACAACATGACGACCGTTGCATATATCAATCGTCAGTGGGGAACAAGGAGTTCCCTGGCGATGAAAGAAGTGACCAAAATAATTCAATGGGCGGAGGATCACTCCTACCACCTGTCTGCGATCCACATCCCAGGAGTGGAAAACTGGGAGGCGGATTTTCTGAGTCGTCAGACATTCCATCCGGGGGAGTGGGAACTCCATCCGGAGATCTTTGCCCACATAACTCAATTATGGGGCATTCCAGACATGGATCTGATGGCGTCTCGTCAGAACTTCAAGGTTCCTTGCTACGGGTCCAGATCCAGGGATCCCAAGGCGACTCTAGTAGATGCACTAATAGCACCTTGGACCTTCAACCTAGCTTATGTATTTCCACCGTTTCCTCTCATTCCCAGGCTGATAGCCAGGATCAATCAGGAGAGGGCCTCAGTGATCTTGATAGCTCCTGCGTGGCCACGCAGGACTTGGTATGCAGACCTGGTGAATATGTCATCGGCTCCACCATGGAAGCTACCTTTGAGACAGGACCTTCTTGTTCAGGGTCCATTCGAACAATCAAATCTGGTCTCCCTCCAGCTGACGGCTTGGAGATTGAACGCTTGATTCTATCGAAGCGTGGGTTTTCAGATTCTGTAATAGATACTCTGGTTCAGGCCAGAAAACCGGTAACTAGAAAAATTTACCATAAAATATGAAACAAATATATCTGTTGGTGTGAATCCAAAGGATTCCCATGGAATAAGATAAAGATTCCTAGGATTCTCTCCTTTCTACAAGAAGGTTTGGAGAAAGGATTATCTGCAAGTTCTCTAAAGGGACAGATCTCTGCTTTATCTGTCTTACTACACAAAAGACTGGCAGCTGTGCCAGATGTTCAAGCATTTGTTCAGGCTCTGGTTAGGATCAAACCTGTTTACAGACCTTTGACTCCTCCCTGGAGTCTAAATCTAGTTCTTTCAGTTCTTCAAGGGGTTCCGTTTGAACCTTTACATTCCATAGATATTAAGTTACTATCTTGGAAAGTTTTGTTTTTGGTTGCAATTTCTTCTAGAAGAATTTCAGAGTTATCTGCTCTGCAGTGTTCTCCGCCCTATCTGGTGTTCCATGCAGATAAGGTGGTTTTGCGTACTAAGCCTAGTTTTTAATTTGTTACACAATTTGGACGTAGTCCGTGCTCTAAAATTCTATTTAGAGGCTACAAAAGATTTCAGACAAACATCTTCCTTGTTTGTTGTTTATTCTGGTAAAAGGAGAGGTCAAAAAGCGACTTTTACCTCTCTTTCCTTTTGGCTTAAAAGCATCATCCGATTGGCTTATGAGACTGCCGGACGGCAGCCTCCTGAAAGAATCACAGCTCACTCCACTAGGTCTGTGGCTTCCACATGGGCCTTCAAGAACGAGGCTTCTGTTGACCAGATATGTAAGGCAGCGACTTGGTCTTCACTGCACACTTTTGCCAAATTTTACAAATTTGATACTTTTGCTTCTTCGGAGGCTATTTTTGGGAGAAAGGTTTTGCAAGCTGTGGTGCCTTCCGTTTAGGTAACCTGATTTGCTCCCTCCCTTCATCCGTGTCCTAAAGCTTTGGTATTGGTTCCCACAAGTAAGGATGACGCCGTGGACCGGACACACCAATGTTGGAGAAAACAGAATTTATGCTTACCTGATAAATTACTTTCTCCAACGGTGTGTCCGGTCCACGGCCCGCCCTGGTTTTTTAATCAGGTCTGATGAATTATTTTCTCTAACTACAGTCACCACGGTACCATATGGTTTCTCCTATATATATTTCCTCCTGTCCGTCGGTCGAATGACGGGGTGGGCGGAGCCTAGGAGGGACTATATGGCCAGCTTTGCTGGGACTCTCTGCCATTTCCTGTTGGGGAAGAGAATATCCCACAAGTAAGGATGACGCCGTGGACCGGACACACCGTTGGAGAAAGTAATTTATCAGGTAAGCATAAATTCTGTTTTTTTTTGTATAAAGCACAATTATTCCAATTCCTTATTTTTTATGCTTTCGCTCCTTTCTTATCACCCCACTTCTTGTCTATTCGTTAAACTGAATTGTGGGTGTGGTGAGGGGTGTATTTATAGGCATTTTGAGGTTTGGGAAACTTTGCCCCTCCTGGTAGGAATGTATATCCCATACGTCACTAGCTCATGGACTCTTGCTAATATGAAAGAAATTAATTTATCAGGTAAGTTCTTACATAAATTATGTTTTTGCGCACCATGTTATCAATTGCGCCTCATTACGTTTTTTCCTTGCAATTCTACTGCTGGAACTCTAGCAATCCTATAGAGAGCGTCCTATTGCTGTCTGGGTCTACAAGGTGGTGAGTGCCCCAGCCATTGGGGTTATAAATGTGCCTCTTTTTAAGAATAAAAATTAGTCCTTGAGGAATTGTTTAAATTTTCCCTTACTGTGGTATTGCATCTTCAGCAATGGAGGACTCTGATAATATGTTAGGTTCTGCTCCTTCTATTATAAATAATACCTGTTTATTTTGTGAGGGGATGGTGGTTTGTCCAACTACTCAATTTTGTTCCAATTGCCTGGGTACAATTCTAAAGTCTAAGAAGGGAGCTAAATCTGCTAACCCCCCTAGCATAATTAGTCCCTCTGAGCCGTCAAACTCTCAGTATTCTGTGGTCCTGTCTACCCTATCCCCTCAAACCGCGTCACATGCAGTTCCCCGTGGCACGCCTAATACTCTGGCTGGAGGGGGCTTTTTCCCTGCGGACTTTACCATGCAGTTATAATCTGCTGTGTCTGTGGCCCTGAGTGCCTTACTATCTCTGGGAAACGTAAGATAAAGGTTAGTACAAAAAGAACACACAGGTGGCACTCAAATCAGCAACAGTGCTTTATTAGATAGAGCAACGTTTTGGGGCTTCTGCCCCTTTATCAAGCGAAAGGTTAAACATAGTTCTACTGAATTAGATTCAGCAAATTTCCAATCGGATTTAGCCAGTATGTCTCAGTTGTCTGAAGATGAGTTAACCTCTGTAGCCTCAGAGGGTGAGCTTTTGGAGTCAGAGACTTCATGTACTAAACCCCCTCCTTCCAAGTAGCCCTCCTTTAAGATTTAAGATTGAGCATCTGCATTTTTCCCTAAAGGAGGTTTTGTCTACATTAGAGGTTCCAGAAGCTACACTTTCATAGGAACCCAAGATTCTTAAGTTAGACAGGGTTTATGAGGAAAGAAAGGTTCCACAAACTGTTCCTGTCCCAGTTCTCATGGCGAATGTTATCAGTAGTGAATGGGAAAGAATTGGAACTCCCTTTTCCCCTTTGTCAACTTTTAAAAAGTTATTTCCGGTCCCTGATTCTCAGCTGGAATTGTGAGGTTACATCCCTAAGGTGGATGGTGCCATTTTGACCTACCCAAGCATACCATTATCCCTCTGGAAGATAGTTCTTCCTTCAGGAAGCCCATGGACAAGAAGTTAGAAAGTTTCCTGAGAAAAATGTTCCAACACACAGGTTTTTTGTTTCAACTGGTGGCGGCAGTTGCCGCTGTGGCCGTGTCCGCCACCTACTGGTGTGACTCTCTGTCAGGGCTTATCGAGGTGGAATCTCCCCTTGCGGATATTCAGGAGAGGATTAAGACTCTAAGCATTGCCAACTCCTGTATCTGCAATGCGAATATGCAGATTATACGTTTGAACGCAAAGGCTTCAGGTTTTGCGGTTCTAGCTTGCAGAGCTCTCTGGTTGAAATCTTAGTCTGCGTATATAGTTTCTAAATCCAGACTCTTTTTTTCTTACTGTTCAATGGGAAAGTTTTGTTTGGTCCATGTCTGGACTCTATCATTTCTACTGTTACCGGAGGAAAGGGTGCTTTCCTTCCGCAAAATAAGAAAAACAGAACTAAAGGATGGCAGTCCTACTTTTTGTTCCTTACGTTCGGACAAGTCCCAGAGAACTCAATGGTCCTCCAGTCCTGGAATAAGTCTAAGCAGACAAAAAGCCCACAGATAACAAATCTGCATGAAGGGGCGGCCCCCGATCCGGGATTTAATCGAGTAGTGGGCAGACTGTCGTTTTTTTTTAGGATGTTCAGGACCCTTGGGTACTGGAGGTTGTATCTCAAGGGTAAATGATAGGATTCAAATCTCATCTGCCCAGGGGCAGATTCCTTCTCTCCAGACTGTCTACAAGACCAAAGAAGAGGACAGCCTTCTTAGATTGTGTAAGGGATCTATCCCCCTTAGAAGTAATAGTCCTGGTACCTGCATCAGAAAGAGGTCTGGGGTTCTATTCAAACCTTTTCGTGGTTCCCAAAAAAGAGTGAACTTATCGTCCATTTCTGGTCTTAAAGTGTCTGAACAAATTTCTAAGCACCCCCTCCTTCAAGATGGAGACGATCAGATCGATCCTTCCCCAGGTTCAGGAAGGTCAATTTATGACTACCATCGATCTGAAGGATGCATACCTCCATGTTCCGATCCACAAGGATCATTTTCAGTTCCTACGGTTCATAGCACTTCCGTTTGGCTTAGCTACTGCACCCATGATATTTACAAATGTCCTTAGTGCTCTTATGGCGGTGGCCAGAACTCAAGGAATTGCAGTAGCTCCGTATCTGGACAATATCTTGGTACACACACTATCTTTTCGTCTGGCAACAGAACACTCGAAATTTCTTCTGAGTTTTCTTTAGTCTCATGGATGGAAGATAAATTTGGAGAAGAGTTTTCTTACCCCAAATACCAGGGTGAATTTCCTGGGTACAGTTATAGACTTGGTATCCATGAGGATCTTTCTAACAGATCAGATATGTCACAGGCTGACATCGTCGTGTCTTGCCCTTCAGGCTGCCTTAAGACCTTCGGTGGCCCAATGCATGGAGGTGATTGGACTCATGGTGTCTTATATGGACATTTATTTCTTTTGCCAGATAACGTCTCAGACCTTTACAACTATGCATGCTGAGACAGTGGAACGGCAATCATTTGGAACTGTCACAACAGATTGTATTGGACAGCCTGTTAAGAGATTTGCTCTCTTGGTGGCTTTGTCAAGATCACCTGTCTCAAGGCACGTGCTTCTTGAGGCCATCCTGGGAGATTGTGACTACGGACGCTAGTCTTTCAGGCTGGGGTACAGTTTGGGGTGCCAGGAAGGCACAAGGTTTATGGACTCAAGAGGAGTCCTCTCTTCCAATCAATATTTTGCAATTGCGGGCAATCTTCAATGCGCGTAAGACTTGACCCCTTTTGGGTTCGTCCCAGTTTATCAGATTCCAATCAGACAATATAACGACGGTTGCTTATATCAACCATCAGGGAGGAACAAGAAGTTCCATAGCAATGAGAAAGGTGTCTCCAATCCTGGAATGGGCAGAAGCCCACAGTTGTGTGCTGTCAGTGATCCACATTCCGGGTGTGGACAACTGGGAAGCAGACTTCCTCAGCAGACAATCTTTTCACCCAGGAGAATGGTCTCTCCAACCTGAGGTGTTTGGAGAGATTTACAGCAGATGGGGGGTGGATGCTGGAGATAGTTCTTATGGCCTCTCGTCTCAATGCCAAACTATCCAGGTACAGGTCGAGATCGAGGGATCCTCAAGCAGAGTTAATGAATGCTCTGGTGGTTCCATGGAGGTTTAGAATCTTTCTTTCCTTCATTGCCTCTTCTCCCTAGTGTGGTGGCCCACATCAAGCAGGAGCTAGCATTGGTGATCCTAATTGCTCCTTCCTGGCCGCAAAGGACTTGGTTTGCGGATCTGGTGAGAATGTCCTCTTATCCTCTGTGGAGGTTACTTGTCGCAGGGACCTGCTGATTCATGGTCCCTTCCTACATCAAAATCTAGATTCTCAGGCTAACTGCGTGGAAATTGAACGCTTAGTCTTGGCCAGGAGAGGATTCTCTGAGAGTGTCATAGACACATTGATTCAAGCTAATAAGCCGGTTACTCGGCGCATCTACCATAAGGTATGGCAAACTTACCTGCACTGGTGTGAGGAGCATGGTTTTTCTTGGCATAAAGTAAACTTTTTTCTCCAAAGTGGCTTGGAGAAGGGTCTATCTGCCAGTTCTCTGAAGGGACAGATATCAGCCCTGTCGGTGTTGCTGCACAAAAAATTAGCTGAGCTTCCAGATGTGCAGTCCTTTGTGAAGGCTCTGACTAGAATCAGACCTGTGTTTAGATCTGTGACTCCACCTTAGAGTCTAAATCTTGTTATTCGAGTTTTGCAGCAAGCTCCGTTTGAGCCCATGCATACTGTTGACATTAAACTGTTATCTTGGAAAGTGTTGTTTCTATTAGCCATTGCCTCTGCTCGCAGAGTCTCTGAGATCTCGGCTTTACATTGTGACCCACCTTACCTAGTTTTTCATGCCAATAAGGCGGTTTTGCGTTCTAGGTTAGGTTTCCTTTCTAAGGTGTGTCAGATCGTAACGTCAATCAAGAGATTGTTGTTCCTTCCTTGTGTCCCAATCCTCCTTCATAGAAGGAACGTTTGCTTCAAAATCTGGATGTGGGTCGTGCTTTGAAGTTTTACCTTCAGGCTACTAAGGAATTCAGACAATCTTCATCTTTGTTGTTTATGCTGGTAGATGTAAGGGGCAGAAGGCCACTACATCTTCCTGGTTGAGGAGTTTCATCCGCTTGGCTTATGAAAAAGCAGGACAGCAGCCTCCTTAGAGGATTACGTCTCATTCCACTAGAGCGGTAGCTTCTTCCTGGGCTTTTAAGAATGAAGCCTCTATGGATCAGATTTGTAAGGGGGCTACCTGGTCTTCCTTACATACTTTTTTCTAAATTTTATAACTTTGATGTGTTTGCTTCGGCGGAAGCAGCTTTCGGGAGAATGGTTTGGCAGGCTGTGGTGCCCTCAGATTAGGGTCCGCCTTTTTATTTATTCCCTCCCAGTATTCCTTCAGTGTCCTCTGGAACTTGGGTATTGTTTTCCCAACAGTAAGGAATAATGTTGTGGACTCTCCCTGCCTTATGGAAAGAAAACAAAATGTATGCTAATTGAAACCAAAGCCCATTGTTCCTAAGAACCTGCCTATTTAAATGGAAGGAAAAACATATTTACTAATCTTATCTATCTCCTCCTGTACACAAAGGCCAATACTGAAGGTACTGAAATTCTTATTATGGATTGTGATTTCAACGAGCAAAACCAGGAACAATATACAATACATTTAATACTATGCAGCTGGTACATATGTTCCTTTTATTTAAAATGTATAACAAATGTATCACAATCCATTACTGCTTGCAGTTCTTTAGCTAACACGAGTTGTACTGTAATATCAATGTACGTTCCATATTTATATTTGTAAACTATGTGACCAATATAATTTTCTTTCATTAAATAATTTTAGTACAGTTGTCATAGTTTGTATTTACAGTATATGAGACTATAGCAACCTTTTTGCTTCAGCACTGGATATTTATTATGGAACACTTTGTAGTATTTTGTCCATATTAAAGCACTGTTCAGCTATGATAAATAAGGCAACCCTACTGGCTGAGCGTAGTGTTGACATTCCCCTGTCGTTTACAATCTGCTGTTCTCTGACAGCTCAGCAAGCAGGAAACCCCACAAGTACAAACTACAAGTTTAATACTTTGTAGTTTTCTTGCTGTCAAACTAGGCGGCTGAACTGAGTTTTCCTTCTGATAATGTCAGAGACTTGCAAAGAGCATTACACAATATAATAATTGTCATTTGTAATTCTGTATGTAGCCTTTGTCAGAAATACCAAATGAATGCCACTGTGTTTATTCTATGTATGTAAGTGTGTATGCTTGAAATGAACAAAATATTTGAGATAGGGGATTATATGGCTCAGTAATACAACCCTTGTATATATTTGTTGTTGGAACACCAAGTCCAGTCAAAGTTAAACTTTAATGATTCAGATAGAGCATGCAATTTTAAACAACTTTCCTATTTACTTCCCATTAACAAAATGTGTCTTTTTATATTTACACTTTTTGAGTCACCAGCTCCTACTGAGCATGTGCAAGAATTCACAGACTATACGTATATGCATTTGTGATTGGCTAATAGCTGTTACATGATACAGTTGGAGTGGAAATATACATAACTTTGAGATTTGTCAGAAAGAAATCTACTACTGATTTGAAGTTCAGACTAAGTGCTATTGCATTGTTCTGTGTATGTGTTAATTATGCAAATCTACTGTATTTACTGTATTTAATTGATCACATAAAAGGGATACTGCTGCATTATAGTGGTCAAAAAAAACTTCAAACTTCTGAGCCTAACTAGGTGTCCTAAGTATCAACAAATCAAGAAAAATTTAAATTTGTTAACAAAGTTAAGTTTTCATTTTCAGATTGTACATTCTATCAGAATCATTAAAGTTCAATTTTGACTTCTATGTCTGTTTCATCTTTATTTGGGCTACAATTGCCTGTGTGCATAGGTAGGTGTACACGAACAACTAATATTAGTCATCTGTGTCCAGAAAAAAATATATTAAGTATATTCATTATAGCTTATGGTACATGAAAAGTCGAGATGAAAAAATGATTATTTGAATATAGGTTAAAAGGTCATTTATGATGCATGTGAATTTTGAATTTAAATGTAATTTCAGAATTGCTTTATATAACAGTATAGTATATAGAATATTCAAGCTAATTAGAATCGGTAAGAAATGTCAATTCCATAACAAGGAACAAAGAGAAGTGGATGACAGAATAAGATATTTTTTTTTCTAGTTTTAATTGGTGAACTGTTGTACGTTGGCCCCTTTTTTTCCATGACAGATAGCTTATTGAATATACTTCACAGCCATAACTGATAGTCATTAAAAATCTGTCAGACATTTCTGTAAGGTTTGTTTCCAGATTTTTTAATTTATTTTTTTAAATCATTTTTATTAAAGTTTTTCAATACTTTCAAGAATACTTTTACATTTACACAGGTAGAAAAAAGATATGTGATGAAATAATATACAATTATGGTAGAAAGATAAAGTTTACACTCTTTCAGATAGCTAGTACACATATAAAGGGTCCGAAGTATGGTTTCTCCTATTGGATTTGATAAGAAGAAACATTGTATAGGTCACATATAGTCGTATATAGTCCTTCTTATAATAGCCTGTAAAAAAAATTGGCATTAGTAATAATGTGTTTGAGGGGTCCGGTCTTTTTCTTATCAGGGCCTTTGAGTACTTCTACTTGCAGCCCCGGAGTACAATATCCAAGGTTTCCAAGACGGTAGGAAATTATCTCGCTTGGCAAATAGATCTGCCGAAATACTGGACAATTTAAAGATATATTCAATCTGACGGCTAATAAGGGAAAAGTTAGGTATATCAGTCTTCCAGTAGTGGTCTATACATAGTCTGGTAGCAGTGCAGAAAGTCATAGCTAGCTTTCTTCTGTTCTGTGTTAGACTAGGATCATGAAGCATAGTTTGCATGGGGTTAAGGTCTATCTGCATATTAAATATAGAACTTAATAGTTTGGAAGTTTGGGACCATATCTGTGCTGCAAATGTACAACCCCACTACATATGAAAATAAGTACCTCTTTTTTCCCACACCCCCTAAAGCAGACTTTATTATTTCCCTTGCTAGTAAATAGTCGTGTTTGGTTTACATACTAGCTATATGCTGTTTTTATCTAATTTTCTTTCAAATTAGCACTTAGAGAGAAAGAACATCCTCTCTTTAGGATGTCTGCCCAATCATTAATGGTCCAATTAACATTATGTTCTGTTTCCCAGGATTGTATAAATTGCTCCTTACGACAGGTAATGGGGATATTAAAGATGGGACATCATCAAGCTATAGCTCTCTTAGAGGGACACTGAATATACATTTTTTCTTTTGTGATTCAGATAGAGCATGCAATTTTAAGCAACTTTCTAATTTACTCCTATTATCAAATTTTCTTCATTCTCTTGGTATGTTTATTTGAAAAGCAAGAATATATGTTTAGATGCCGGCCCATTTTTTGTGAACAACCTGGGTTGTTCTTGCTGATTGGTGAATAAATTCACCCACCAATAAACAAGTGCTGTCCAGCATCTGAACCAAAAATTGTCTGGCTCCTTAGCTCAGATACCTTCTTTTTCAAATAAAGATAGCAAGAGAACGAAGAACAATTGATAATAGGAGTAAATTAGAAAGTTGCTTAAAATTGCATGCTCTATCTGAATCACAAAATAATTTTTTTGGGTTCAGTGTCCCTTTAAGTCTGCTTTTAGAAAGGCATAATATCTTAAAGCCAGTTAGTGGGTCAGGAGGTTGGTAATGTAAAATTGTCTGGACCCTAGTCCATAACTGTAAATAATGAAACCAATTATGTCTATCAGTAGGGTCTAGTTCCATACAATGGGTAAACGAGAGGATCGAGCCATTGACCAAAGCATCTGCTATTCTGTAAAAGCCTCTGTTGGCCCACTTGCTTATTACCGAAGCCAGGAGAGGAGACACCAAAGAATCTAGAGGGGTCGCCCTAGTGCGATTTGAGACAAGGGGGTATGAGGATCTCAGCTTTCCCATAAATATATTATATGTGCTATAGAAAAAAGATGTCTGCCAATGTGTTGGTCTCCCTGGTTTTGATGACCAAAGTAATTCATTTATATATTGGGGTTATCGGTTTTAAATCAGACTTCAGCTGAACCCATTAAATATCATTGTTCATATTATGCCATTTGAGCCACCCTGGCTGCATGGTAGTATGAGGTCAGCTGGGGTACACCTAGTCCTCCGCCTATCTTGTGTTTGGTCAAAGTAGATTTGTTTATTCGGGGTCTCTTACCTCCCCATATAAATGTTATAATTTCCTTTTGTATTCGGTGCAATTCAGCTTTAGGAACAGAAACGATAACCATCTGAATAGATATAACAGTTTAGGTATTATGGTAAATTTGGCCACTATTATCCGACCGTAAAATGAGGTATTCTCTTTGGTCCAGTTGTTTTAGAGTTTTCTTATTTGTAAAAACATAGGTTTATAATTAAGCGAGTATAAAGAATGAACTTTATTCGGAAGAAGATAATTTAAGCCTTTTTTTTAGCCCAAGTGAATTTTTTGTTTCAGAAGAGAGATGTATGCTTAGACCTTCGCATTAGTTAATTGCTTAGACCTTATCTTAGTTAATATTATAGCTCAAGATCTTCCAGAATTTTCAAATTATGAGATATAGTGTGGGGAGTGACAATAGTGGTTTGGTAAGGGACAATATTACATCATCTGTGAAGAGGGCTAGCTTATAGGTGAAATTTCCTACTTTAATCCCTGAAATGTCTTTGCAGTTGTGAATTTTAGCTGCAAGAGGCTCAATACTTAGGGCAAAAAGCAGGGGCTTTTAGTTTCCTTTAACATTTGTAAATACAAAGGGCCAGATTACAAGTAGAGCGCTAATTAAAGCGCCTGCTCAAGTGTTAATTGCGCTAGAAGTAAGCTTTTTGTGCGGGTCGAGTTGCGCTTGTATTATGAGTTGAAAGTATCCGGAAGAACTGCTGTGATACCTGGATACCCAGCTCTAGGGGGAGCTATAACAGAATATAGTACAAAGCTATATGATATCAAAATCAGGCAAATATAGATTTCAAATAGTGATTATGTCCATATCAAATATTACAATAATATATAAGCCAAAAATGATAAATACACAATTATAGATTTATATCAAATATCTGAGTCTTTATAGGAGATTAATATCAAAAGTCCAGATCTTGCAGGACATCCAAGACAAGATTTGTTGTTTGTCTACACCATCGCAATACCGCACTAGGAGTCACCCTCTTCTTTGTGATCTTTTTCACAGATATTCTTGAGTTGAAAGTAAACTGTTTAGAACAAAAACCAGATTAGAGCAAAAAGCCGAAGTTAGAATATCATGTGTGCATTATTACAAATTACAAAACAGAAGCTAAAAATGCTAAATGCCGGAATACTATGGATAAGCTTATGCCTGTCTGGCCTCACTCACCTCTGTTTGCCGGGATAACAGCACATAGGAAAGCTGTTATAGCTTTAATGTGACCAGACCCTTACCCTGTACATCGTTAGGGGTTTTCAAGCGACTGGAAGCAATCCTGATCGCTTCCAGACGCTTTCAAGGTATTGCCGTGATGCCTCAATATTGAGGCATCACTGCAATACCTTTTTTGGCACACCGATGCAGAGAGGGCCACTCTGTGGCCCTCTCTGCATCGGCCAGCTATGGTGCCGATCGTTGGTGGGTGGAAGCAGCTGCAGGGAGTTGGGCGGGCGGCCCATCGCTGGACTAGTTCCGGCAAGGGGGCGGGGAAGTGCGCGACCGATCATTGCTGGATCTTTGCGAGAGGGAGGAGGAAGAGGGGAAATATTCTTTTGAAAGGTGATCTGGGAGGTGGTAGGAAAATGAGGGGGGGCAGCTACACTACGGAAAAATGTTGTAAAGTAAAAAAATATATAAAAAAGCTAATTTGTTAAGAATTTGTGTACTGGCATGCAGCTGCCAGTACCTAAAATGGCCACAAATAGGAAGAGGGGGGAGGTTAAGAGAGCTGCTTGGTGGGGGGGGGAGGGGTCGTGGAGGTTGGTGGGTTAGGGGGGAACCTACATTGCAGAAACTAAGTATTTATTTTAAAAAGAGGCTTCTATTTTAGATCTTGCAGACTTTCTGCCAGTTCTTAAGATGGCAATGACAACTGTGGGATGGGGGAGGGAATAGAGCTGTTTGGGAGGGATCAGGGGATGGGATGTGTCAGGTGGGAGACTGATCTCTAAACTAAAGCTAAAATTAACCCTTCAAGCTACCTAATTAACCCCTTCACTGCTGGACATAATATAATTGTGGTGCTTCAAATGTGTAGCTATACCTAGGCTCTCTCAAGATTGCGCACCCTTTTTGTGACTGGCACGGTGCACCGTGTGACGGGTGCGGTTACGCGGTTTTTCACTTCCTTATGGTGACTGTGTGTGACCGAGAGAGTCTAGCTCGTGGGTTGTCTGGTTCACAGGAGGTGGTGAGTGCCCTAGCCATTGGGGGTGTTAATGGGTGCCAGTTAGTTTTTGTCATTTTTTGTAATCCCAAGATTATGGAGGATTCTGATATATGTTACACGGATGCCTCCGATACGGAGAATGTGTCCATCAGTTAAGTTCCGATTGCCGTTCTAGAGTACTCTCTTCTACACCAGGGAGCTTAGAGTGCGTTGAGCCATCCGCCTCCGAGGTTTCCATCACCCGTGAGGCGTGTGCCCCAGACCCTTTCCCAGCTATATACGCAGGTGTCCCTATGGCCTTTACTTCTTCTCTGGAGGGTGGCTTGTTTCCTCAAACGTTTACGGCATGGTTCTGCATGGCCATTTCTATGGTGCTGACTCATTTATATCTCCCAAGTGAAGTATTTCTAAGATACTGTCCGTGCTCAGTTAACCAAGGTCCGTCGAATGAGGGATCGCCCGATTCAGTTTGGCTGTCTGGAGATGCATTGGCCCCTGAGGCTTCAGGGGCCCCAATCTCAGGGCCAGGGTCTTAAGTTGATCCGGTGAGGGATGATTTTGCCTTCTGTTACAGGCTGGCTCACCTTCATGCTCTTTTAAGACATGTTTTGGCAATGTTGGAGGATCCCAGTCCTGGTGGGCCGAGGGATTCGAGGCCTTAGAAGTTGGATGGCAAAATTGATATGACGTTTGGGGATGAAGCCAAT
The DNA here is from genome assembly GCF_027579735.1 of Bombina bombina. NCBI lineage: Eukaryota > Metazoa > Chordata > Amphibia > Anura > Bombinatoridae > Bombina > Bombina bombina. The sequence continues at coordinate 160,218,058 of NC_069500.1, forward strand.
CTCCTTAACGTCTCCGTTTTTCTTTTTTCTTTGTTTTTGGTTCCAGTTCTGAGCTTGGGTCAATGGGGCTTCTAATCGGCTGGTCCCGTTGTTGTTTTCATTCACCTTAGGCGTTCACTCGAGGGTGCTGCCTTCATTTTATTTTTGATCTGGATGGATGTGTTTAATTTGTTTTCCTTAAGCTCTTGTCTGTTGGAATTTCATTTTATGAATGTTCTTCTCTGGAACCGATATTTGTGGTTAGTGGTCGCGTGGGCACTTCCTCGGAAGTTGCGCACTTGTCGAATATTAGAATTATGTTTTCTAGTTAATTTATTGATCCTTTGGGATGAATTTTCTTGGACCTTGAGCAGTCCTGTAGTGTCCTTATTCCAGGCTGGTACTGGGCAGACGCCTTTTCGGCTGCTTCAGGGTTCATGTCACCTTCGTGGTGCTGATTAAATCCTGTTGGATTCTGAGTGTCATTTGGCATATTCTATGGACTCTGGGCTCGGATCCTACCGAAGTTTGAGGCCTGTTGTTAATATGCAACCCCTCCGGACGGAGGGTTGTGAGTGCCAATCTAAGGTTGGTTGGTTCGAGCTATTCCCCTGGAATTCGGATCCGTCTTTGCAGATGGCATCATGGTTCTTCAGGTCCCTGGGGACTCAGAACCGTTATTTCCGTTTCTATGGAGTTGGGAGATGTGTGTGACCTTTGTGGTCTGGTGTTTATGTGATTAACGAGAGTTTCACTCGAAGTTCTTCTGGACGCTGATTCTTTATCCTATTAAGCATTTTCTTGCAGTAGCGGACTCTTATTCTCCCGACTTGGGAGGATCATCTGGTCTGGATGCGCTGGCATGGTTTTCTTTCTCTACTCCGAATGATTTTACTCTTAAGAGGTGGTGTGCAGGGGTTCCCTGCCTTCTTTGGGGGGCTACGGCTCTGGCGTTTGCCTGCTTCAAGTTATTTTCTTTGCAAGATAGATCCTTCAGGGATCTCTGGCTGTTGTGTCTTCCATTTTCTACCCTTGGTCTGACCAAGGTTTTTGATGTTCAGGTGTCTTACGTCCTCGTTGCAACTCTTGCCTTGGGGCTTGTCAGTGAAGACTTGAGGTCGGGTACGAATGGCCGCCCTTCGGGGGTCAGGTAGTTGACCACTTATCCTCAATTCACCATTAGGGGCTTTGTGGGCGGTGCCTTATGTTTAACTCTCTGGGATGGCTAGTAAGGTGCAGGATTATCGTCGCCTTCGGGTGTTGGTTTCTAACCTGCCTGTGTGTGTGACACCTATTATCGCCTGCCTATGAGTTTTCCTTGCAATCCATATGCACTAGGTGCTGAATCTTAGACCATTCAGGAGTTTCTCGTGACTCTTGGGTTTGGTACTATAGCTAGATCGCACAGTCTAGGGACTTTTTGAGGTACGCTCCTCCATGTAGGAGGCAGTTTAGGGTTCCCTGTGGAGGTTGGATCTTCGATCTACTCCTTTTAGAAGACTCTGGCCTAAGTCCATGTCTCTCCTTGGATGGGTGTGGACAGATCGGTCTCACACTAGATGTTTTTTGGTCCTGCAAGCCTCTCTTGTAGGGGGTGGGGCTCTATGAGAGATGCCTATCTGACTGTGGCTTAGTCTTTAGGTCCTTCTGATGGGTTCCTACTGGTCTTCTGGTGCATTTAAGATGTTCCTGTAGACTCCAGGTCTCTTTCAACTGGATTGGCAATATGGCCGAGGGGTCTCGCTTCTATAATAGGGTATTTTTCCGTTTTCATTCCCTTCTCTTCTAGAGTAGGGGTTGGGTCCTCCGGGTTCGGAGTTACCTTAGTATCTGTGGCGTCCTGTGGGTCATTGGTTCTTGCCTTGCAGGTTTTTTTTCCCCTTCTTACGTTTCAGGATCCCCAAAGGGGAGCTGTGATGTAGTGTCTGGTTCCTCTGTTCCTGCAGCGGGAGGTTGAGGGTTTGCACCCTTTGGGGCTTCTGATATATGGATGCTGAGGGTCTGAGGGCCTTCTTCCCTTGGGAAGTGTTCCTTTCTTGGCAAAAACAGAGTCTATCCTGACACACAGTAGCATGCCGTTTGTAGCAGCGGTCTATACGGAGACTTTGTTCCCCGTTGATCCTTCTTTTTCTTCCAGAGGTCTGGGACTCTGTCTTCGGTCTTGTCTAGCCTTTGGGCTGTAATCATTATCCTGGAGGGAAGGTTGGGGGTCGTTTACTCTATGCAGTGTTGACCATTTCTTAGTGAGGTCCTCTCCTTCGTAGGAGGACTTTGGATGTCCTCCTCTTTTCTACTGGCGTCTGGGGCTGGGAGGGGGTGCTCTTTAGAGCCCGCTATTGGGAATTTGCACCGTGATGGTGTATCCAGCTACAGCAAATTGCACTTGATGGTATGCTAACAAACTTTGAAGCACCTTTGGTGGTTTGGGTTAGCAGTGGTGAGTCAGCCTTCCTCCTGGAAGCTGGTCATTGAGAGTTCCTGTTTGAGGTTCTTTTTGGAGAGCTTTTTTCTAGCTGCTGGGATATTTATCCTGTTTCTGCTATCTCTGTCTGTCTAGCCTGCAGGTCTAGATAGGTTTTGAGGCAACTGGGAACTCATGGTTTTCCTGGAGTACATTAGTGTATGGTACAGGATTAGGTATTGAGGGTGTTCCTCAAGTCCTTTTTTTGGCACATGTTTCCCTGGATTCTTTTTTCTTCGGTCCTTGTGTTTCTAGGGAGTTCGTCTCCCTGGGCGTTGCTATTGTATGACAACTGCGGGTTGCTCTATATGTGTTGAGTGGAAAAAGTTCCTTTGAATTTTTCCTGGACTAAGATGCGGTCCTTTTTTTTGGCCGGGTACCTTTTAGGAGTCGTGATCCGCGGGGCGGACGCCTCTGAGTTTTTTGGGCATAATAGACTCTGGGACTGAGTGGTTTTTAGTTCGGCTTTGCCGGCGGTGTAACTAATGTGCAGTTACCTGGGCTTGGGTTTTTACCCATGTCGTTTGTACTTAAATTTTAAGGTGTTGAGTAATCAGGCTGTGGTGCCATTCGAAGGGGCCGCCTTTTGTACCCACCCATTGTTTGCATTCAGTGTCCTCTAGCTTGGGTATTGTTTTTCCAAAAGTAATGAATGCAGCTGTGGACTCTTCCCTTTTAAGAAGAAAAACATAAATTATGCTTACCTGATAATTTCATTTTCTTCTGAAGGGAAAGAGTCCACAGCTCCTGCTGAGGGAAGTGGGTGGGTGGGGGGGGGGGGTATTTAAGCCTTTGGCTGGGATGTCTTTGCCTCCTCCTGGTGGCCAGGTTCTGTGGACTCTTCCCTTCAGAAGAAAATGAAATTATCAGGTAACCATAATTTCTGTTTTTTCATCATATTTTCTAAAAAATGTTTTACACGGGCCATTTTTTGCAGTACAGTGGTCCCACCCTTTGCTCTCTCCCCCCTCTCTTTTGCTCTTTCCCCCTCTTTTGTTCTCTCCCCCCTCTTTGGCTCTCTCCCCCCCCTCTTTGGCTCTCTCTCCCCCCCTCTTTGGCTCTCTCTCCCCCCCTCTTTGGCTCTCTCTCCCCCCCCCCCTCTTTGGCTCTCTCTCCCCCCCCCTCTTTGGCTCTCTCTCCCCCCCTCTTTGGCTCTCTCTCCCCCCCCTCTTTGGCTCTCTCTCCCCCCCCTCTTTGACTCTCTCTCCCCCCCTCTTTGACTCTCTCTCCCCCCCTCTTTGACTCTCTCTCCCCCCCTCTTTGACTCTCTCTCCCCCCCTCTTTGACTCTCTCTCCCCCCCTCTTTGACTCTCTCTCCCCCCCCTCTTTGGCTCTCTCTCCCCCCCTCTTTGCCTCTCTCTCCCCCCCTCTTTGCCTCTCTCTCCCCCCCCTCTTTGACTCTCTCTCCCCCCCCTCTTTGACTCTCTCTCCCCCCCTCTTTGGCTCTCTCTCCCCCCCTCTTTGCCTCTCTCTCCCCCCCTCTTTGCCTCTCTCTCCCCCCTCTTTGGCTCTCTCTCCCCCCTCTTTGGCTCTCCACTCTCTCTCTCCCCTCTTTGGCTCTCTCCCCTCTTTGGCTCTCTCTCCTCTTTGGCTCTCTCTCCCCCCCCCCCTCTTTTCTCTCTCTCCCCCCCTCTTTGGCTCTCTCTCCCCCCTCTTTGGCTCTACTGCGCATGACTGCATCTGACAAACATACTTGGCCATTTATTATATAGGATGATGAAAATAATATGTGTGGGTACCGTAAATGAGTAAGAGGAAAATTACAGCTAAACACAAACACCGCAGAAATGTAAAAAATAGCCCTGGTCCTTAAGGGTAAGAAATTGAAAAATGGCCTTGTCCTTAAGGGGTTAAATAATATTTTTATTGAGGTTATAAAAGAAAGTACAGTACATTTCTCAAAAAGAAAAAAGTAACATAACCATGCCATAAATTATATATGTCCGGTGATATAGCGTACACATAAATAAGCACAAACATTTGTTCATGATAACTGAATCTAGGCATGAAGAATCTGTATCATAATTAGAGAGATAAATTATAATGACAATTATCACTAGCAAACTATCTATTAACTCAGAATGTCATTGCTTTCCTGTCCTGTTCTAATAACAAAATCATATCTAAATATATATAGTAAGCTATAACAATGTAAGAACTGTGAAATAGTAACCTCAGTTTTTATATACAGTATTTATATATACATTTTGTATCATCATAGAAGCTAGTTGACATAACCTCCACTTCATCTATAGGCCTCCCATGGACCTTCACAGGGATTAATACCTCTATCCGGTGGAAGAAATTATATATATATATATATATATATATATATATATATATATATATATATATATATATATATATATATATATATATATATATGAGCACTCTCCCACCTTGAGGGAGATCTGGGGGCTCCTAACTGCTCCTACCCCGGCGATTGTGCCTTTAGAGTGACAACGTCAGTGCACAACTTTATTTATACTTAACAATGTTAAGTATAGGAGGAGGGGGTATGCTGCTTAGAAGCCTGTATCTCAGGCATCTAAGCAGCTACAGACCCCCAAGACTCACTGTTGGAAAGGTAATCGCCTAACCTTTCCAATAGTGTAAGTCTTGGAGGTCTGTGTAAAAAAAAAAGTTAATTTTTTTTTCTCCAAAAATTAAAAAATAAAATAAAAAAAAACTTAGAAAACATTAGCACCCAGGTGGGAAAGTGCTTAGCACTCAAAGGGTTAAAGGGACACTGAACCCATTTTATTTTTTTTTCTTTCATGGTTCATATAGGGCATGTAATTTTAAGCAACTTTCTAATTTACTTCTATTATCAATTTTTCTTCGTTCTCTTGCTATCTTTATTTGAAAAAGAATGCATCTCAGCTAAGACGCCAGCAAACTTTTGGTTCAGTACCATGGACAGCACTTGCTTATTGGTGCTGTCCAATCAGCAAGGACAACCCAGGTTGTTCACCAAAAATGGGCTGGCATGATTGCTTTTCAAATAAACATACCAAGAGAATAAAGACAATGTGATAATAGGAGTAAATTAGAAAGTTGCTTAAAATTGCATGCTCTATCTGAATCCCGAAAGAACATTTTTGGGTTCAAGGTCCCTTTAAGGATTTTTAATCCGAAACGTTGCTGTGTTTTCTGTTAGTTGGTGACCATATGTCCTAATAAAGGTCCTTTTTAAGAAGTGCTGCTATATTTAGTTTACTAGCAAAAAATCATTAACAATCTATTCATAATATCTGTAGGGAGCATGAACTATGAGTATTACTGAAAATCTCAAACGTATAGTTATCATATAATCTAACACTCATCATCACAAACAACAAAGCATTTCAACATGCAAGTATGTAGATTAAGCACGCAAGAGAAAAGACAATATGTGAACAAGTTTATCAATATTGTTACTACAATCTCACAAAGACATATTGCAGTTAACCCACTCCTACTCCTGATGTTCTCATCAAGGGCTCAGAACCTATAGTAATCATAAGTGGCATTAAAGCTGGGCTCTGCTTACAAAACAATCCTGTAAGAGCATGGCAGGAATAGTTTGTAAAGCATAATTGTCCAAGATAGATAGTCCCCAGAAAGAGACGTCTCCATTCATATGATGTTGCTGCTAATGCACCTTCTACCTTTTGTTCTCGCAACTGCCTTTCTAGGAGCCCAACGGTTAAGCATACAATAGATGTAATGGAGGCCATAGTCCACAGGAACTGTAATTAGTCAGACATCACCCCTACCGCTATCGGTCGCCTCGAGGTGGGAACCAGTGCCACCGCTCCATGAACATAAGATAAAATTAAGGTCTCTTCCGTGTCCTGAAGACCAGTAGCTGGGGTAAATTTATAACATGCCTGATCCTTTGTCTCTGCCGTCTTACTTTGTATTGGAAGAGCATCCACTTTAATCAGACATTCTTGTATAGCTGCATTCCTAGGTTGCTCACAATCTAGCAAAGACTGTCTCTCTCTATGATCCGCCATGCTGCATAAGCGTTCCCATTCAGTATGAAGGTGATGCATTTGGCGCTGAAAATGGTCATCTAACAAGTCTGCTAGAGTGGTAACCAGGGCGTCACTACTCAGTGCCATGATGTCTTGAGTCTACTTTTTCAATCCTAAAGCCTTTTATACTTGCTTGCTCCAATTAAGATATTTGGTTGGGAAGTAATATAGCTCTATTCGGCTATTTAACCTGAATAACCAGGGGGAGTTAGGTGGAGATTATTCACCCTTTCAGGGCCGCCACTAAAAGCCTCACCGTTCTGGTTGTCAGGACTGGAGTTTGGCACCATACGTAGTTTGATCTGTGCAGGACACAGTCTTCTATCAGGCGATAGTAAGTAGGAGTGCAGATTGTTAAAGAAACTAGCAATGTTTAGTGGATTACACAGCTAGTCCTCTCAGCCACTAACAAAACCATCCATCATGGCCGCTTCCCGGAAGCATCCCCCTTGGTTTACTTTTTACTAGGTCTTTTGCTGGAATGTTTGAATTCCAGCTTTCTACAGATTTTACTGTTTATGGTATAGTGGGCTCAGGGGTCCTTTAATGTTTCACTTTTTTAAGTCTTGGCTCATTTTCATCCTTCCTGTCTTCCAGAAATAACTGCCATTTTTATGACCTTCATTTGTTTTTTAGTAGCATTGCAATTTGTTTTCATCAGGGCAAGGCTATTTTGCATGCTGATCCTGACTACTTATCTAAAGTTGTTCCGGAACTCCAGTTGTTGTTTTTCCCAAATTTTCAATGCTTTTTACTTTTGATTTGGATCTTAAGCTCTTGCATTGACATTTTTTTGTTTGCCATTTGAATTTAGTATTTCTTTATTGTGAGTGTTGTGTGTGCTGTGACACTGAGGGTGCTAGTAAAAGTGAGCATGTTGTGTCACTGCTCCTGAGAGAGCATGTGTGGGTGTGAGAGAGAGATATCCTTCATCACTGAATTAGGACTGGACAGGACCACAGTTCTATTGAGATATGGCTTGAATGAGAACAGTATTTTTACCTTTTCTAGAACCCAAAGTTTATCTTGGTTAAAGAACTGAACTAGAATTGATGTTTCATATTGTAGGGCACTCACCATCATTAAACAAAAATGGATTGCTTGTGTGCATGCTGTGCAATCCAAATACCATTTATATATCCTTTTAATGCATATTTGAAATAGTTTTATATTTTAACAAAAAGTACCTTTTTGTGCAGAAGTTAGCCCTCCTGTCAGGATTGTATATGGCCAATCAAAGGCTACACCACCTAGCCTCTTTGGCAGCATGCTCAGATAGATGGTCCTTTGCTAAGAGTTGATATTAGACTTAGCTGTGCATGTGGAACACTTCAGTTATCAGAATTTTATTTGGCTGTTGACTCGGTGATGGAGGAACCAGACGTGGACTCCTTGCCCAATGTGCTTAGAGGGATATGATAGGACTCCTCACTGATGAGGCCAAAAGGAGGCTGAAACTATCATCTGACTTTGCAATTTCCCTTGTTCAGAGGAGAATTGCCTGGTATTTTGGTGCTGGACTGACCTTATTAAGCAGGATCAGACTGCTATACTTTGTGAAAAACACAATTGGGCTAAAAAAACCTACTCCCAGGTGGTAACTGGGCCATAGAACAAGCCATTGAGCTGTTTGTTCCTGGCAGACCACTCCTCTTTCTGTATGTACTTGCACTCTGTACATGTGCAATAGCACTTTAATCTCTCCAGTCTCTCCAAGTAAACAAAGAACAAGGCACAAAATTCAAAAGATAACAAAGGTTCTTTACAGGGCATCAGATGCTGTATCAGTTCTGTCTTCAAGAGAGCCACAAAAGTGGGACATATATATATATATATATATATATATATATTTATATATATATATATATATATATATATATATATATATATCTTTCATGTAATTGGCAAGAGTCCATCAGCTAGTGACGTATGGGATATACAATATCCTACCAGGAGGGGCAAAGTTTACCAAACCTCAAAAAGCCTATAAATACACCCCTCACCACACCCACAATTTTGACAAACTTTGCCTCCTATGGAGGTGGTGAAGTAAGTTTGTGCTTGATTTTTATGATTTCTTCTATGATAAGCGCTTCTAAGCATTCTGAAGCCCAATTCCTCTCAGAGTACAGTGTTTGTCAGAGGAAGTATCGCCTATTGATTTTATGGTTTTTCTCGTGGGAAATCATTTCAAAGGTTCTCTGTTATCGGTCGTAGGGATTCATCTCCTACCTCCCTTTTCAGATCGACGATATACTCTTATATACCATTACCTCTGCTGATACTTTTTCAGTACTGGTTTGGCTATCTGCTATATGTGGATGGGTGTCTTTTGGTAAGTATGTTTTCATTATTTAAGACACTCTAAGCTACGTTTTGGCACTTTATGTATTAATATAAAGTTTTAAATATATGTATTTTACTTATATTTGCCATGAGTCAGGTCTATGTATATTTCCTTTTTCAGACTGTCAGTTTCAGTTTGGGAAGCATGTTTTAGGAAGTTATTTTTCTTAGCTGGGGTATAGACCTTTTTTTTTAAAATTGACTATTTTTCTTTGAATTTTGCGGGCAAAATTAGGCTCGCGAGGTCGCAAAATGCTGTTATTTATTGTCATTCTTGGCGTGAGAATTTTTTGGCACAAAGGTACGTCTTTGATGACGCAAGTTCGTCATTTCTGGCGTCTTAGTTGATGCCAGGTTTCCTTGCACAAGGTTGCGTCTGTTATGACGCGAGTTGCGTCATTTCCGGATGTTGTTGGCGCAAAACAAAATTCAACTTCCTTTTGCGTCATGCGTCATACTTGGCGCCAAAAAAAAATGTTTGTTTTTTCACCCCACTTCCTATTTGCCTCTTGCCTTCTATATGCTCAGAGGGCTATGCTGTTTGCATTTGTAACAGGATTTGATTTACAGTTTGTACATGTAATTTTAGTTAACAGCGCATAACTTTGCAAATAAACTTTGTCTATAGCATGCTTGACTCAATAAAAGCTGCTATATAATGTTAGTTTGCATATTAACATTGCTATAAAATGTTTGATTAAAAACTACACCAACAGTAAGAAATACATTCTTTTAGAAAGACACTTATAACTTACTATAAATGAAAGATTTCTTTTAGATCTTTCATATACATCTTCTATATATAAAGAAGAGTACCTTACTATATATATCTGTTAAGTCTTTTCACATGCTTGAACTAAGATGATGAATATAATCTTTCATATGCTTATTTTGCAATATATAAAATGTATGACTGTATTCAAATTTATGTTTAAACAAAATACTTCTGCGATATATAAAATGTATGACTGTATTCAAATATATGTTTAAACAAACTACTTCTGCATCATATAAAAGGTTTATAATTGTTCAAACTAATATACTAACCAACTAATTAACTAATTTAACAAAATATGTTATATGATTTTAAAATGGAGTTTTATTCAATCTTGTGTTAGATCATTCTAAAATGGATGCCCATTGCAGTAACATGTTTCAACTTGTTCTACAATTTTCAAGGCTACATTACTGTTGTACAAAATGTTTAGGCTTGAAAAGAGTGATAAGATGTCACCATCTGATATGAAATGCTATAAAAACGCCTTTTTGGAAACAATAGCTAGATCGTTCTAGAGCATCTAAGTGATTAGGTGACTGTTTGCAAAGAAGTCATTTCGAGTGGTATGTAAATAATTGTTATTGAAAGCAAGCTTAACTGATAGTCAATTAACTTTGTGTGTATTTTGGATTTAAATGAATTTAATTTCTATTGCTTCTCTAAGCTAATTTTCTGTATAATAAAAAATTATTTTTAAACAATGTTTTTCTCTTAATACAATTTCTTATTATTATTGTACTCAAAAACTTTCTTTGTAAGAAATGAGACCTATTTCATTGGTATAATATTAAAGATCAGTGGTTGAAATTCATATTTCAATATAACTGTGCTTTAAGACCTTATGAATGAATTAGGTGTGAACCATTACCATTGGCGTCCCTGGGTGGAATATGAATTTCAATATAACTGTGCTTAAGACCTTATGAATGAATTAGGTGTGAACCACTACACATTTTTTCCCATTCCTGAAACTGCTATATAAGGAAATTGTAAATGTTGCTTTAATGTTGTCTTTTCTTTTACATTTTGCAAGATGTCTCAATCTGATCCTGTCTCAGAAGCAACTGTTGGAACCCTGCTGCCTGATCACAGTTCTACCAAAGCTAAGTGTATCTTTTGGAAGTTAGCTGAGATTATATCTCCAGCTGTAGTAACAGTTGTCATGATAAGCTTTTGCATGCAGAAAACGGTTCCATCAGTACTAGTACAGTTTCTGTTGTTCCTTCAACATCTAATGTACATGATATCCCTGTTGATATGAAAAATGATATTGCTGATGAGATACTGAAGGCTTTTTCTGCTATTCCGCCTTCTAATAAACATAAAAGGTCTTTTAAAACTTCTCATAAAATTGATGACATTTCTAATGACCGACAACATACTAAAATATCCTCCTCTGATAAGGATCTCTCTGATTCAGAAGATCTTACCTCAGACATTGACACTGTCAAATCTACTTATCTTTTCAAGATTGAGTATATTCGTTCCTTGTTAAAAGAAGTGTTGGTTACTTTGGATATTGAAAAGTCTAGTCCTCTTGATATCAAAACTAGTAAACGTTTAAATTCCATTTATAAACCTCCTGTGGTTACTCCTGTGGTTTTTCCAGTTCCTGATGCTATTTCTGATGTGATTGCTAAGGAATGGATTAAGCCTGGTACTTTCATTCATTCATTCATTCATTCATTCATTCTTTCTTTCTTTCTTTATTTCTTTCTTTCATTCCTTCTTCTAGGTTTCAAAGGTTGTACCCTTTGCCAGTGGCTAGATTAGAGTTTTGGGAAAAAGTCCCCAAAGTTGTTGGGGCTATTTCTACTCTTTCCAAACGTACTACTATTCCTATGGAAGACAGTACTTCTTTTTAAGATAGGAAACTTGAATCTTATCTAAAGAAAGCTTATTTATATTCTGGCTATATTCTCAGGCCTGTCATTTATGGCTGATGTTGCGGCTGCATCAACCTTTTGGTTGGATAGCTTAGCGCAACAGGAAACAGATCCTGATTTGTCTAGCATTGTTCATTTGCTTCAACATGCTAATCATTTTATTTTTGATGCTATTTTTTATATCATCAAAATTGATGTTAAATTTATGTCTTTAGCTATTTTAGCTAGAAGAGCTTTATGGCTCAAATCTAGGAATGCTGACATGGTATCTAAGTCTAGATTACTATCTCTTTCTTTCCAAGGTAACAATTTATTTGGTTCTCAGTTGGATTCAATTATTTCAACTATCACTGGGGGAAAGGGAGATTTTTTGCATCAGTATAAAATATCTAAGGGTAAATCTAAAGCTTCTAATAGTTTTCTTTCTTTTCGACAGAATAAGGAACAGAAAACCAATCCTTCTCCTAAAGACTCTGGTTCCAATTGGAAACCTTCTTCAAGTTGGAATAAATCCAAACCTTTTAAGAAACCAAAGCCAGCCCCCAAGTCTGCATGAAGGTGCAGCCCTCGATCCAGTTCAGCTGGTGGGGGGCAGATTGAAATTATTCCAAGACATTTGGGCAGATTCGGTTCAAAATCAGTGGATTCAGAGTATTGTCTCTCAAGGGTATCGAATAGGATTCAGAGTAAGACCTCCTGTGAGAAGATTCTTTCTCTCTCACATTCCAGCAAATCTGGTGAAGGCTCAGGCTTTCAGGGGTAATAATACCAGTTCAGTTTCAGGAACAGGGTCTGGGGTTTTATTCAAATCTTTTCATTGTCCCAAAGAAAGAAAATTCATTCAGGCCAGTTCTGGATCTGAAGTTTTTGAATCGTTTTATAAGAGTCCCAACTTTTAAGATGGTGACTATGAGGACTATTTTGCCTTTTGTTCAGCAAGGTCATTATATGTCCACGATAGACTTACAGGATGCATATCTTCACATTCCAATTCATCCAGACCACTATCGGTTTCTGAGATTCCCTTTCCTAGACAAGCATTACCAATTTGTCGCTCTTCCATTTGGCCTAGCAACAGCTCCAATGATCTTTTCTCGTGCCGGGTATTGCGGTGTTTCCTTATTTAGACGATATCTTAGTACTAGCTCAATTTTTTTATTTTTTTATTATATTTTTTTATTGAGGTTATGAAGAATGTTACATAGAAAATCATCAATAGACAATAACAATCTAATGATAGGACATACATTTTTAGCATATAGACATAGTGAAATAGCAGTTCCATAATGACTCTAGACCTACATCCTGGAGAATTTTGAAATAGTAAGAACACTGTGCTTATAGTTTGTGTAGCCTTATCTATTATTGCATCTGTCTGTAGAAGGAGTTATCCATCCACAGTAAAGAACTAGTAAGTGAGAGTATCAGTCTACAATGAGTTGAACTAGAGTGTCCGTAAAGATTTTCATAGTGTGTAAGAGAACCTCGATTTTATATTATAGAGAGAAAAAGAATGGGCCCCGCATTGCAGGGGAAAATATAAAATTGTTTATCTATTCATAGAGGATTGACGCAAAGGGGGGTTGTTGTTATTGGGTTTGGGGGAGGGAAATCCAGCGGGCAAGAGCCGCTCTAAATGAGATAAAAGGAGAGGGGGAGGGGGCAGAGCCAGCCAGACTGATAAAGCTTTTGGGTCTCTGAATTTTTAAGTATAGAACAAGTAATGATATCTCCGATCAATACTATGTGTAGCGGAGGGACACAGATATATTTTGATCCCTTTCATTATGTATAATATACAATAACATTGCGTCGGGCTAGTTAAGGTCTTATTAGTAACAGTTAGGTGTGTATGCCCATCATTTACGACAAGTGATCAATACATCTAAACTCAAAAAGGCACCGCCATTGGAAGGCATTGTCACCTAATCCTTAGAGATGAGGTAATTATGGCTAGGAGGTCAATCACTTGCATACCTCTCGTAAGTTAGCGGTAAAATTAGGCAAAGGTGAGCATATAAAGGTACAGAAACCAAATGCGTAGCATACCTCACCTCTGGTATGGAAATGTATAAAGACCTAAAGTTACAATGGTACTAGCTCAATCTTTTCATTTAGCAGAATCTCACACAAATCAACTAGGGTTGTTTCTTCAAAGTCATGGTTGGAGGATCAATTTACCAAAGAGTTTCTTGATTCCTCAGACAAGGGCCACTTTTTTAGGTTTCCAGATAGATTCAGTGTCCATGACTCTGTCCTTAACAGACAAGAGACAAATGAAATTGGTTTCAGCTTGTCGAAACCTTCAGTCTCAATCATTCCCTTCAGTGGCTATGTGCATGGAAGTTTTTGGTCTCATGACTGCAGCATCGTACACAATCTCCTTTGCTCGTTTTCATACAAGACCTCTACAGCTTTGTATGCTGAATCAATGGTGCAGGGATTATACTCAGATATCACAATTGATATACTTAAATCCCAACATTCAACTCTCTCTGACTTGGTGGTTAGACCATCATCGTATAGTTCAAGGGGCTTCTTTTGTTCGTCTTACCTGGACTGTGATCACAACATATACAAGTCTTTCAGGTTGGGGAGCTGTCTGTGGATCTCTGACAGCACAAGGGGTTTGGAAACCTCAAGAGGCGAGGTTGCCAATCAATATTTTAGAACGTGCTATTTTCAGGGTTCTTCAGGTTTGGCCTCTGTTAAAGAAAGGACCATTCATTTGTTTTCAGACGGACAATATCACAACTGTGGCATATGTCAATCATCAGGATGGGACTCACAGTCCCCTAGCTATGAAAGAAGTATCTCGGATACTTTCTTGGGCGGAATCCAGCTCTTGTCTAATTTCTGTGGTGCATATCCCAGGTGTAGACAATTGGGAAGCAGATTATCTCAGCCGTCAGACCTTACATCCGGGGGAGTTGTCTCTCCATCCAGATGTATTTTGTCAGATTGTTCAGATGTGGGGTCTTCCAGAAATAGATCTGATGACTTCTCATCTAAACAAGAAACTTCCCAGGTACCTATCCAGATCCACTGTTCTTCTCATAAATTCTCCTGGCATTATTTTAGAATTCCTAGGATTATACAGTTTCTTCAGGATGGTTTGGATAAAGGTTTGTCTGCAAGTATTTTGAAGGGACAAATCGCTGCTCTTTCTGTTTTATTTCATAGAAAGATTACTAAGCTTCCTGATATTCACTTTTTTGTTTAGGCTTTGGTTCGTATCAAGCCTGTTATTAAATCAATCTCCACCTCCTTGGTGTCTTAATTTGGTTTTGAAGACTTTGCAGGCTCCTCCTTTGGATATTAAACTACTTTCTTGGAAAATGTTGTTTAATTTGGCTATCTCTTCAGCAAGAAGAGTTTCCGAATTGTCTGCTCTCTCTTGTGAATCTCCTTTTCTGATTTTTCATTAGGATAAGGCTGTTTCGCTGACTTTGTTTAAATTTCTTCCTAAGGTTGTGAATACGAACAACAAGAATACTCTTGAAAGATCTTTACATTCTTTGGATGTTGAAAGAGCATTGAAATATTATGTTGAAGCTACTAAAGATTTCAGGAAGACTTCTAGTCTATTTGTTGTCTTCTCTGGTTCTAGAAAAGGTCAGAAAGCTTCTGCTATTTCTTTGGCATCTTGGTTAAAGGTTTTGATTCATAAAGCTTATTTGGGGGCGGGACAGTCCCCACCTCAGAGGATCACAGCTCATTCTACTAGATCAGTCTCCACTTCTTGGGCTTTTAAGAATGAAGCTTTAGTTGATCAGATTTGCAATTTCTATCACCCCACTACTTGGCTATTAGTTAAACTGAATTGTGGGTGTGGTGAGGGGTGTATTTATAAGCATTTTGAGGTTTGGGAAACTTTGCCCCTCCTGGTAGGATTGTATATCCCATACGTCACTAGCTCATGGACTCATGCCAATATGAAAGAAATGAATTTATCAGGTAAGTTCTTACATAAATCATGTTTTCTTTCATGTAATTAGCAAGAGTCCATGAGCTAGTGACATATGGGATATACATTCCTACCAGGAGGGGCAAAGTTTCCCAAACCTCAAAATGCCTATAAATACACCCCTTACCACACCCACAAATCAGTTTTACAAACTTTGCCTCCCATGGAGGTGGTGAAGTAAGTTTGTGCTAGATTCTACGTTGATATGCGCTTCACAGCAGGCTGGAGCCCGGTTTTCCTCTCAGTGTGCAGTGAATGTCAGAGGGATGTGAAGAGAGTATTGCCTATTTGAATTCAATGATCTCCTTCTACGGGGTCTATTTCATAGGTTCTCTGTTATCGGTCGTAGAGATTCATCTCTTACCTCCCTTTTCAGATCGACGATATACTCTTATATATACCATTACCTCTACTGATTCTCGTTTCAGTACTGGTTTGGCTTTCTACTACATGTAGAGGAGTGTCCGGGGGTAAGTAAGTCTTATTTTGTGACACTCTAAGCTATGGTTGGGCACTTTTGTATAAAGTTCTAAATATATGTGTTTAAACATTTATTTGCCTTGATTCAGGATGTTCAACGTTCCTTATTTCAGACAGTCAGTTTCATATTTGGGATAATGCATATGAATAAATCAATTTTTTCTTACCTTAAAATTTGACTTTTTTCCCTGTGGGCTGTTAGGCTCGCGGGGGCTGAAAATGCTTAATTTTATTGCGTCATTCTTGGCGCGGACTTTCTTGGCGCAAAAATTTTCTTTGTCATTTCCGGCGTCATACATGTCGCCGGAAGTTGCGTAATTTTTTTTGACGTTTTTGCGCCAAAAATGTCGGCGTTACCGGATGTGGCGTCATTTTTGGCGCCAAATAATGTGGGCGTCTTTTTTGGCGCTAAAAAATTTGAGCGTCATTGTTGTCTCCACAATATTTAAGTCTTATTGCTTCTGGTTGCTAGAAGCTTATTCATTGGCATTTTTTCCCATTCCTGAAACTGTCATTTAAGGAATTTGATCAATTTTGCTTTATATGTTGTTTTTTCTATTACATATTGCAAGATGTCTCAGGTTGACCCTGAATCAGAAGCCACTTCTGGAAAATCACTGCCTGATGCTGGATCTACCAAAGTTAAGTGTATTTGTTGTAAGCTTGTGGTAACTGTTTCTCCGGCTGTTGTTTGTGATGAATGTCATGACAAACTTGTTAATGCAGAAAATATTTCCTTTAGTAATGTTCCATTACCTGTTGCTGTTCCATCAACATCTAATATTCAGGGTGTTCCTGTTAACATAAGAGATTTTGTTTCTAAATCTATTAAGAAGGCTATGTCTGTTATTCCTCCTTCCAGTAATCGTAAAAGGTCTTTTAAAGCTTCTCATGTTTCAGATGACTTTTTATACGAACATCATCATTCTGATTCTGTTTCTGATACTGATTTTTCTGGTTCAGAGGATTCTGTTTCAGAGATTGATACTGATAAATCTTCTTATTTATTTAAAATGGAATTTATTTGTTCTTTACTTAAAGAAGTCTTAATTGCATTAGAAATAGAGGAATCTGGTCCTCTTGTTACTAAATCTAAACGTTTGAATACGGTTTTTAAATCTCCTGCGGTTATTCCGGGGGTTTTTCCCGTCCCTTTAGATAGGAAAATTGAATCCTTTTTAAGAAAAGCTTACTTATGTTCAGGTAATCTTCTTAGACCTGCTATATCTTTGGCGGATGTTGCTGCAGCTTCAACTTTCTGGTTAGAAGCCTTAGCACAACAAGTAACAGATCATAATACTCATAGCATTGTTAATCTTCTTCAACATGGTAATAATTTTATTTGTGATGCCATCTTTGATATCATTAGGGTTGATGTCAGGTATATGTCTTTAGCTATTTTAGCTAGAAGAGCTTTATGGCTTAAAACTTGGAATGCTGATATGTCTTCTAAGTCAACTTTGCTTTCCCTTTTTTCCAGGGTAATAAATTGTTTGGTTCCCAGTTGGATTCTATTATTTCAACTGTTACTGGGGGGAAAGGAACTTTTTTACCACAGGATAAAAAATCTAAAGGTAAATTTAGGTCTGCTAATCGTTTTCGTTCCTTTCGTCACAATAAGGAACAAAAGCCTGATCCTTCCCCTACAGGAACGGTTTCAGTTTGGAAACCATCTCCAGTCTGGAATAAATCCAAGCCTTTTAGAAAGCCAAAGCCAGCTCCCAAGTCCACATGAAGGTGCGGCCCTCATTCCAGCTCAGCTGGTAGGGGGCAGATTACGATTTTTCAAAGAAATTTGGATCAATTCGATTCACAATCTTTGGATTCAGAACATTACAGGGAGTGCAGAATTATTAGGCAAGTTGTATTTTTGAGGATTAATTTTATTATTGAACAACAACCATGTTCTCAATGAACCCAAAAAACTCATTAATATCAAAGCTGAATAGTTTTGGAAGTAGTTTTTAGTTTGTTTTTAGTTATAGCTATTTTAGGGGGATATCTGTGTGTGCAGGTGACTATTACTGTGCATAATTATTAGGCAACTTAACAAAAAACAAATATATACCCATTTCAATTATTTATTTTTACCAGTGAAACCAATATAACATCTCAACATTCACAAATATACATTTCTGACATTCAAAAACAAAACAAAAACAAATCAGTGACCAATATAGCCACCTTTCTTTGCAAGGACACTCAAAAGCCTGCCATCCATGGATTCTGTCAGTGTTTTGATCTGTTCACCATCAACATTGCGTGCAGCAGCAACCACAGCCTCCCAGACACTGTTCAGAGAGGTGTACTGTTTTCCCTCCTTGTAAATCTCACATTTGATGATGGACCACAGGTTCTCAATGGGGTTCAGATCAGGTGAACAAGGAGGCCATGTCATTAGATTTTCTTCTTTTATACCCTTT